>NW_027189134.1:4084797-4289419 GCF_040958095.1 Procambarus clarkii
AAATAAATATAATATATTTACGTAATATCAAACTACATGAAAAACGTGAAAAAAGTCAAAATATAACCTTATTTGAGGATTTTAACTTCAAATCATAGAGCGAGGTTTCGTATTATTTAGATCCAAGAAAAGACATATGACAATGTTGTTTCCAATACAAATGATAAAAATCAATGTGTTTTCATTACAATTAACTAAAATGTTCCTGATTTTCTGTTTATATTACCGAGGAAAGATGTACACCTAAAACCGCTCTAATCGGGCTGAAACGTCGATATATGCAATAAAAACCGAACTTCTCCCCTTTACAATATCTTATTCAGTATTTTAACGAGAAACAAATAGATGATTGAAAATGAAGTATTTAAGGTTATTATCTAATCAATTATGTGTTTCCATAATTTTTATCGTATATATATGAATTAATACCCATATACTGAAAATTCACAAAAACGTGGAAAACGGCAAAATATTGCCTAATTCGATGATATTTTGTTTAAGTCACATAAAGGAAAAGGGGATGATAAACGTCAAAATATTGCTAAATTCGATGATTTTTCGTACGAAACAAAATGCAAGAAAACTTGCTTAAAATGCAATATTATGCGAAATTTTGAGATTTGAAGGCCAAATCACATATCGTGATACTACATGAAATAGTATCGAAATATTGGTAAAAATGAATATATTTACGTAATATCAAACTACATGAAAAACGTGAAAAAAGTCAATATATAACCATATTTGAGGATTTTAACTTCAAATCATAGAGCGAGGTTTCGTATTATTTAGATCCAAGAAAAGACATATGACAATGTTGTTTCCAATACAAATGATAAAAATCAATGTGTTTTCATTACAATTAACTAAAATGTTCCTGATTTTCTGTTTATATTACCGAGGGAAGATGTACACGTAAAACCGCTCTAATCCGGCTGAAACGTCGATATATGCAATAAAAACAGAACTTCTCCCCTTTACAATATCTTACTCAGTATTTTAAAGAGAAACAAATAGATGATTGAAAATGAAGTATTTAAGGTTATTATCTAATCAATTATGTGTTTGCATCATTTTTATCGTATATATAATGAATTAATACCTATAGACTGAAAATTCACAAAAACGTGGAAAACGGCAAAATATTGCCTAATTCGATGATATTTTGTTTAAGTCACATAAAGGAAAAGGGGATGATAAACGTCAAAATATTGCTAAATTCGATGATTTTTCGTACGAAATAAAATGCAATAAAACGTGCTTAAAATGCAATATTATGCGAAATTCTGAGATTTGAAGGCCAAATCACATATCGTGATACTACATGAAATAGAATCGAAATATTGGTAAAAATGAATATATTTACGTAGTATCAAACTACATGAAAAACGTGAAAAAAGTCACCATTTAACCATATTTGAGGATTTTAACTTCAAATCATAGAGCGAGGTTTCGTATTATTTAGATCCAAGAAAAGACATATGACAATGTTGTTTCCAATTCAAATGATAAAAATCAATGTGTTTTCATTACAATTAACTAAAATGTTCCTGATTTTCCGTTTATATTACCGAGGGAAGATGTACACGTAAAACCGCTCTAATCGGGCTGAAACGTCGATATATGCAATAAAAACCGAACTTCTCCCCTTTACAATATCTTACTCAGTATTTTAACGAGAAACAAATAGATGATTGAAAATGAAGTATTTAAGGTTATTATCTGATCAATTATGTGTTTGCATAATTTTTATCGTATATATATGAATTAATACCCATATACTGAAAATTCACAAAAACGTGGAAAACGGCAAAATATTGCCTAATTCGATGATATTTTCTTTAAGTCACATAAAGGAAAAGGGGATGATAAACGTCAAAATATTGCTAAATTCGATGATTTTTCGTACGAAACAAAAGGCAAGAAAACTAGCTTAAAATGCAATATTATGCGAAATTCTGAGATTTGAAGGCCAAATCACATATCGTGATACTACATGAAATAGTATCGAAATATTGGTAAAAATTAATATATTTACGTAATATCAAACTACATGAAAAACGTGAAAAAAGTCAAAATATAACCTTATTTGAGGATTTTAACTTCAAATCATAGAGCGAGGTTTCGTATTATTTAGATCCAAGAAAAGACATATGACAATGTTGTTTCCAATACAAATGATAAAAATCAATGTGTTTTCATTACAATTAACTAAAATGTTCCTGATTTTCTGTTTATATTACCGAGGAAAGATGTACACGTAAAACCGCTCTAATCGGGCTGAAACGTCGATATATGCAATAAAAACCGAACTTCTCCCCTTTACAATATCTTATTCAGTATTTTAACGAGAAACAAATAGATGATTGAAAATTAAGTATTTAAGGTTATTATCTGATCAATTATGTGTTTCCATAATTTTTATCGTATATATATGAATTAATACCCATATACTGAAAATTCACAAAAACGTGGAAAACGGCAAAATATTGCCTAATTCGATGATATTTTGTTTAAGTCACATAAAGGAAAAGGGGATGATAAACGTCAAAATATTGCTAAATTCGATGATTTTTCGTACGAAACAAAATGCAAGAAAACTTGCTTAAAATGCAATATTATGCGAAATTTTGAGATTTGAAGGCCAAATCACATATCGTGATACTACATGAAATAGTATCGAAATATTGGTAAAAATGAATATATTTACGTAATATCAAACTACATGAAAAACGTGAAAAAAGTCAATATATAACCATATTTGAGGATTTTAACTTCAAATCATAGAGCGAGGTTTCGTATTATTTAGATCCAAGAAAAGACATATGACAATGTTGTTTCCAATACAAATGATAAAAATCAATGTGTTTTCATTACAATTAACTAAAATGTTCCTGATTTTCTGTTTATATTACCGAGGGAAGATGTACACGTAAAACCGCTCTAATCCGGCTGAAACGTCGATATATGCAATAAAAACAGAACTTCTCCCCTTTACAATATCTTACTCAGTATTTTAAAGAGAAACAAATAGATGATTGAAAATGAAGTATTTAAGGTTATTATCTAATCAATTATGTGTTTGCATAATTTTTATCGTATATATAATGAATAATACCTATAGACTGAAAATTCACAAAAACGTGGAAAACGGCAAAATATTGCCTAATTCGATGATATTTTGTTTAAGTCACATAAAGGAAAAGGGGATGATAAACGTCAAAATACTGCTAAATTCGATGATTTTTCGTACGAAATAAAATGCAAGAAAACTAGCTTAAAATGCAATATTATGCGAAATTCTGAGATTTGAAGGCCAAATCACATATCGTGATACTACATGAAATAGAATCGAAATATTGGTAAAAATGAATATATTTACGTAGTATCAAACTACATGAAAAACGTGAAAAAAGTCACCATTTAACCATATTTGAGGATTTTAACTTCAAATCATAGAGCGAGGTTTCGTATTATTTAGATCCAAGAAAAGACATATGACAATGTTGTTTCCAATACAAATGATAAAAATCAATGTGTTTTCATTACAATTAACTAAAATGTTCCTGATTTTCCGTTTATATTACCGAGGGAATATGTACACGTAAAACCGCTCTAATCCGGCTGAAACGTCGATATATGCAATAAAAACCGAACTTCTCCCCTTTTCAATATCTTACTCAGTATTTTACTGAGAAACAAATAGATGATTGAAAATGAAGTATTTAAGGTTATTCTCTAATCAATTATGTGTTTGCATAATTTTTATCGTATATATATGAATTAATACCCATATACTGAAAATTCACAAAAACGTGGAAAACGGCAAAATATTGCCTAATTCGATGATATTTTGTTTAAGTCACATAAAGGAAAAGGGGATGATAAACGTCAAAATATTGCTAAATTCGATGATTTTTCGTACGAAACAAAACGCAAGAAAACTAGCTTAAAATGCAATATTATGCGAAATTCTGAGATTTGAAGGCCAAATCACATATCGTGATACTACATGAAATAGTATCGAAATATTGGTAAAAATGAATATATTTACGTAATATCAAACTACATGAAAAACGTGAAAAAAGTCAAAATATAACCATATTTGAGGATTTTAACTTCAAATCATAAAGCGAGGTTTCGTATTATTTAGATCCAAGAAAAGACATATGACAATGTTGTTTCCAATACAAATGATAAAAATCAATGTGTTTTCATTACAATTAACTAAAATGTTCCTGATTTTCTGTTTATATTACCGAGGGAAGATGTACACGTAAAACCGCTCTAATCCGGCTGAAACGTCGATATATGCAATAAAAACCGAACTTCTCCCCTTTTCAATATCTTACTCAGTATTTTAACGAGAAACAAATAGTTGATTGAAAATGAAGTATTTAAGGTTATTATCTAATCAATTATGTGTTTGCATCATTTTTATCGTATATATAATGAATTAATACCTATAGACTGAAAATTCACAAAAACGTGGAAAAACGGCAAAATATTGCGTAATTCGATGATATTTTGTTTAAATCAAATAAAGGAAAAGGGGATGATAAACGTCAAAATATTGCTAAATTCGATGATTTTTCGTACGAAACAAAATGCAAGAAAACTTGCTTAAAAAGCAATATTATACGAAATTCTGAGATTTGAAAGCCAAATCACATATCGTGATACTACATGAAATAGAATCGAAATATTGGTAAAAATGAATATATTTACGTAGTATCAAACTACATGAAAAACGTGAAAAAAGTCACCATTTAACCATATTTGAGGATTTTAACTTCAAATCATAGAGCGAGGTTTTGTATTATTTAGATCCAAGAAAAGACATATGACAATGTTGTTTCCAATACAAATGATAAAAATCAATGTGTTTTCATTACAATTAACTAAAATGTTCCTGATTTTCTGTTTATATTACCGAGGAAAGATGTACACGTAAAACCGCTCTAATCCGGCTGAAACGTCGATATATGCAATAAAAACAGAACTTCTCCCCTTTTCAATATCTTACTCAGTATTTTAACGAGAAACAAATAGTTGATTGAAAATGAAGTATTTAAGGTTATTATCTAATCAATTATGTGTTTGCTTCATTTTTATCGTATATATAATGAATTAATACCTATAGACTGAAAATTCACAAAAACGTGGAAAAACGGCAAAATATTGCGTAATTCGATGATATTTTGTTTAAATCAAATAAAGGAAAAGGGGATGATAAACGTCAAAATATTGCTAAATTCGATGATTTTTCGTACGAAATAAAATGCAAGAAAACTTGCTTAAAATGCAATATTATGCGAAATTCTGAGATTTGAAGGCCAAATCACATATCGTGATACTACATGAAATAGAATCGAAATATTGGTAAAAATGAATATATTTACGTAGTATCAAACTACATGAAAAACGTGAAAAAAGTCACCATTTAACCATATTTGAGGATTTTAACTTCAAATCATAGAGCGAGGTTTCGTATTATTTAGATCCAAGAAAAGACATATGACAATGTTGTTTCCAATACAAATGATAAAAATCAATGTGTTTTCATTACAATTAACTAAAATGTTCCTGATTTTCTGTTTATATTACCGAGGGAAGATGTACACGTAAAACCGCTCTAATCGGGCTGAAACGTCGATATATGCAATAAAAACCGAACTTCTCCCCTTTACAATATCTTACTCAGTATTTTAACGAGAAACAAATAGATGATTGAAAATGAAGT
Organism: Procambarus clarkii; assembly: GCF_040958095.1. Lineage (NCBI taxonomy): Eukaryota > Metazoa > Arthropoda > Malacostraca > Decapoda > Cambaridae > Procambarus > Procambarus clarkii. The sequence goes on from NW_027189134.1 coordinate 4,090,541, forward strand.
ATTTAAGGTTATCTAATCAATTATGTGTTTGCATAATTTTTATCGTATATATATGAATTAATACCCATATACTGAAAATTCACAAAAACGTGGAAAACGGCAAAATATTGCCTAATTCGATGATATTTTGTTTAAGTCACATAAAGGAAAAGGGGATGATAAACGTCAAAATATTACTAAATTCAATGATTTTTCGTACGAAACAAAATGCAAGAAAACTTGCTTAAAATGCAATATTATGCGAAATTCTGAGATTTGAAGGCCAAATCACATATCGTGATACTAAATGAAATAGTATCGAAATATTGGTAAAAATGAATATATTTACGTAATATCAAACTACATGAAAAACGTGAAAAAAGTCAATATATAACCATATTTGAGGATTTTAACTTCAAATCATAGAGCGAGGTTTCGTATTATTTAGATCCAAGAAAAGACATATGACAATGTTGTTTCCAATACAAATGATAAAAATCAATGTGTTTTCATTACAATTAACTAAAATGTTCCTGATTTTCTGTTTATATTACCGAGGGAAGATGTACACGTAAAACCGCTCTAATCCGGCTGAAACGTCGATATATGCAATAAAAACAGAACTTCTCCCCTTTTCAATATCTTACTCAGTATTTTAACGAGAAACAAATAGTTGATTGAAAATGAAGTATTTAAGGTTATTATCTAATCAATTATGTGTTTGCATCATTTTTATCGTATATATAATGAATTAATACCTATAGACTGAAAATTCACAAAAACGTGGAAAAACGGCAAAATATTGCGTAATTCGATGATATTTTGTTTAAATCAAATAAAGGAAAAGGGGATGATAAACGTCAAAATATTGCTAAATTCGATGATTTTTCGTACGAAACAAAATGCAAGAAAACTTGCTTAAAAAGCAATATTATACGAAATTCTGAGATTTGAAAGCCAAATCACATATCGTGATACTACATGAAATAGAATCGAAATATTGGTAAAAATGAATATATTTACGTAGTATCAAACTACATGAAAAACGTGAAAAAAGTCAATATATAACCATATTTGAGGATTTTAACTTCAAATCATAGAGCGAGGTTTCGTATTATTTAGATCCAAGAAAAGACATATGACAATGTTGTTTCCAATACAAATGATAAAAATCAATGTGTTTTCATTACAATTAACTAAAATGTTCCTGATTTTCTGTTTATATTACCGAGGGAAGATGTACACGTAAAACCGCTCTAATCCGGCTGAAACGTCGATATATGCAATAAAAACAGAACTTCTCCCCTTTTCAATATCTTACTCAGTATTTTACTGAGAAACAAATAGATGATTGAAAATGAAGTATTTAAGGTTATTCTCTAATCAATTATGTGTTTGCATAATTTTTATCGTATATATATGAATTAATACCCATATACTGAAAATTCACAAAAACGTGGAAAACGGCAAAATATTGCCTAATTCGATGATATTTTGTTTAAGTCACATAAAGGAAAAGGGGATGATAAACGTCAAAATATTGCTAAATTCGATGATTTTTCGTACGAAACAAAACGCAAGAAAACTAGCTTAAAATGCAATATTATGCGAAATTCTGAGATTTGAAGGCCAAATCACATATCGTGATACTACATGAAATAGTATCGAAATATTGGTAAAAATGAATATATTTACGTAATATCAAACTACATGAAAAACGTGAAAAAAGTCAAAATATAACCATATTTGAGGATTTTAACTTCAAATCATAAAGCGAGGTTTCGTATTATTTAGATCCAAGAAAAGACATATGACAATGTTGTTTCCAATACAAATGATAAAAATCAATGTGTTTTCATTACAATTAACTAAAATGTTCCTGATTTTCTGTTTATATTACCGAGGGAAGATGTACACGTAAAACCGCTCTAATCCGGCTGAAACGTCGATATATGCAATAAAAACCGAACTTCTCCCCTTTTCAATATCTTACTCAGTATTTTAACGAGAAACAAATAGTTGATTGAAAATGAAGTATTTAAGGTTATTATCTAATCAATTATGTGTTTGCATCATTTTTATCGTATATATAATGAATTAATACCTATAGACTGAAAATTCACAAAAACGTGGAAAAACGGCAAAATATTGCGTAATTCGATGATATTTTGTTTAAATCAAATAAAGGAAAAGGGGATGATAAACGTCAAAATATTGCTAAATTCGATGATTTTTCGTACGAAACAAAATGCAAGAAAACTTGCTTAAAAAGCAATATTATACGAAATTCTGAGATTTGAAAGCCAAATCACATATCGTGATACTACATGAAATAGAATCGAAATATTGGTAAAAATGAATATATTTACGTAGTATCAAACTACATGAAAAACGTGAAAAAAGTCACCATTTAACCATATTTGAGGATTTTAACTTCAAATCATAGAGCGAGGTTTTGTATTATTTAGATCCAAGAAAAGACATATGACAATGTTGTTTCCAATACAAATGATAAAAATCAATGTGTTTTCATTACAATTAACTAAAATGTTCCTGATTTTCTGTTTATATTACCGAGGAAAGATGTACACGTAAAACCGCTCTAATCCGGCTGAAACGTCGATATATGCAATAAAAACAGAACTTCTCCCCTTTTCAATATCTTACTCAGTATTTTAACGAGAAACAAATAGTTGATTGAAAATGAAGTATTTAAGGTTATTATCTAATCAATTATGTGTTTGCTTCATTTTTATCGTATATATAATGAATTAATACCTATAGACTGAAAATTCACAAAAACGTGGAAAAACGGCAAAATATTGCGTAATTCGATGATATTTTGTTTAAATCAAATAAAGGAAAAGGGGATGATAAACGTCAAAATATTGCTAAATTCGATGATTTTTCGTACGAAATAAAATGCAAGAAAACTTGCTTAAAATGCAATATTATGCGAAATTCTGAGATTTGAAGGCCAAATCACATATCGTGATACTACATGAAATAGAATCGAAATATTGGTAAAAATGAATATATTTACGTAGTATCAAACTACATGAAAAACGTGAAAAAAGTCACCATTTAACCATATTTGAGGATTTTAACTTCAAATCATAGAGCGAGGTTTCGTATTATTTAGATCCAAGAAAAGACATATGACAATGTTGTTTCCAATACAAATGATAAAAATCAATGTGTTTTCATTACAATTAACTAAAATGTTCCTGATTTTCTGTTTATATTACCGAGGGAAGATGTACACGTAAAACCGCTCTAATCGGGCTGAAACGTCGATATATGCAATAAAAACCGAACTTCTCCCCTTTACAATATCTTACTCAGTATTTTAACGAGAAACAAATAGATGATTGAAAATGAAGTATTTAAGGTTATCTAATCAATTATGTGTTTGCATAATTTTTATCGTATATATATGAATTAATACCCATATACTGAAAATTCACAAAAACGTGGAAAACGGCAAAATATTGCCTAATTCGATGATATTTTGTTTAAGTCACATAAAGGAAAAGGGGATGATAAACGTCAAAATATTACTAAATTCAATGATTTTTCGTACGAAACAAAATGCAAGAAAACTTGCTTAAAATGCAATATTATGCGAAATTCTGAGATTTGAAGGCCAAATCACATATCGTGATACTAAATGAAATAGTATCGAAATATTGGTAAAAATGAATATATTTACGTAATATCAAACTACATGAAAAACGTGAAAAAAGTCAATATATAACCATATTTGAGGATTTTAACTTCAAATCATAGAGCGAGGTTTCGTATTATTTAGATCCAAGAAAAGACATATGACAATGTTGTTTCCAATACAAATGATAAAAATCAATGTGTTTTCATTACAATTAACTAAAATGTTCCTGATTTTCTGTTTATATTACCGAGGGAAGATGTACACGTAAAACCGCTCTAATCCGGCTGAAACGTCGATATATGCAATAAAAACAGAACTTCTCCCCTTTTCAATATCTTACTCAGTATTTTAACGAGAAACAAATAGTTGATTGAAAATGAAGTATTTAAGGTTATTATCTAATCAATTATGTGTTTGCATCATTTTTATCGTATATATAATGAATTAATACCTATAGACTGAAAATTCACAAAAACGTGGAAAAACGGCAAAATATTGCGTAATTCGATGATATTTTGTTTAAATCAAATAAAGGAAAAGGGGATGATAAACGTCAAAATATTGCTAAATTCGATGATTTTTCGTACGAAACAAAATGCAAGAAAACTTGCTTAAAAAGCAATATTATACGAAATTCTGAGATTTGAAAGCCAAATCACATATCGTGATACTACATGAAATAGAATCGAAATATTGGTAAAAATGAATATATTTACGTAGTATCAAACTACATGAAAAACGTGAAAAAAGTCAATATATAACCATATTTGAGGATTTTAACTTCAAATCATAGAGCGAGGTTTCGTATTATTTAGATCCAAGAAAAGACATATGACAATGTTGTTTCCAATACAAATGATAAAAATCAATGTGTTTTCATTACAATTAACTAAAATGTTCCTGATTTTCTGTTTATATTACCGAGGGAAGATGTACACGTAAAACCGCTCTAATCCGGCTGAAACGTCGATATATGCAATAAAAACAGAACTTCTCCCCTTTTCAATATCTTACTCAGTATTTTACTGAGAAACAAATAGATGATTGAAAATGAAGTATTTAAGGTTATTCTCTAATCAATTATGTGTTTGCATAATTTTTATCGTATATATATGAATTAATACCCATATACTGAAAATTCACAAAAACGTGGAAAACGGCAAAATATTGCCTAATTCGATGATATTTTGTTTAAGTCACATAAAGGAAAAGGGGATGATAAACGTCAAAATATTGCTAAATTCGATGATTTTTCGTACGAAACAAAAGGCAAGAAAACTAGCTTAAAATGCAATATTATGCGAAATTCTGAGATTTGAAGGCCAAATCACATATCATGATACTACATGAAATAGTATCGAAATATTGGTAAAAATGAATATATTTACGTAATATCAAACTACATGAAAAACGTGAAAAAAGTCAAAATATAACCATATTTGAGGATTTTAACTTCAAATCATAAAGCGAGGTTTCGTATTATTTAGATCCAAGAAAAGACATATGACAATGTTGTTTCCAATACAAATGATAAAAATCAATGTGTTTTCATTACAATTAACTAAAATGTTCCTGATTTTCTGTTTATATTACCGAGGGAAGATGTACACGTAAAACCGCTCTAATCCGGCTGAAACGTCGATATATGCAATAAAAACAGAACTTCTCCCCTTTTCAATATCTTACTCAGTATTTTAACGAGAAACAAATAGTTGATTGAAAATGAAGTATTTAAGGTTATTATCTAATCAATTATGTGTTTGCATCATTTTTATCGTATATATAATGAATTAATACCTATAGACTGAAAATTCACAAAAACGTGGAAAAACGGCAAAATATTGCGTAATTCGATGATATTTTGTTTAAATCAAATAAAGGAAAAGGGGATGATAAACGTCAAAATATTGCTAAATTCGATGATTTTTCGTACGAAATAAAATGCAAGAAAACTTGCTTAAAATGCAATATTATGCGAAATTCTGAGATTTGAAGGCCAAATCACATATCGTGATACTACATGAAATAGAATCGAAATATTGGTAAAAATGAATATATTTACGTAGTATCAAACTACATGAAAAACGTGAAAAAAGTCACCATTTAAAAATATTTGAGGTTTTTAACTTCAAATCATAGAGCGAGGTTTCGTATTATTTAGATCCAAGAAAAGACATATGACAATGTTGTTTCCAATACAAATGATAAAAATCAATGTGTTTTCATTACAATTAACTAAAATGTTCCTGATTTTCTGTTTATATTACCGAGGGAAGATGTACACGTAAAACCGCTCTAATCGGGCTGAAACGTCGATATATGCAATAAAAACCGAACTTCTCCCCTTTACAATATCTTACTCAGTATTTTAACGAGAAACAAGTAGATGATTGAAAATGAAGTATTTAAGGTTATTATCTAATCAATTATGTGTTTGCATAATTTTTATCGTATATATATGAATTAATACCCATATACTGAAAATTCACAAAAACGTGGAAAACGGCAAAATATTGCCTAATTCGATGATATTTTGTTTAAGTCACATAAAGGAAAAGGGGATGATAAACGTCAAAATATTACTAAATTCAATGATTTTTCGTACGAAACAAAATGCAAGAAAACTTGCTTAAAATGCAATATTATGCGAAATTCTGAGATTTGAAGGCCAAATCACATATCGTGATACTAAATGAAATAGTATCGAAATATTGGTAAAAATGAATATATTTACGTAATATCAAACTACATGAAAAACGTGAAAAAAGTCAATATATAACCATATTTGAGGATTTTAACTTCAAATCATAGAGCGAGGTTTCGTATTATTTAGATCCAAGAAAAGACATATGACAATGTTGTTTCCAATACAAATGATAAAAATCAATGTGTTTTCATTACAATTAACTAAAATGTTCCTGATTTTCTGTTTATATTACCGAGGGAAGATGTACACGTAAAACCGCTCTAATCCGGCTGAAACGTCGATATATGCAATAAAAACCGAACTTCTCCCCTTTTCAATATCTTACTCAGTATTTTAACGAGAAACAAATAGTTGATTGAAAATGAAGTATTTAAGGTTATTATCTAATCAATTATGTGTTTGCATCATTTTTATCGTATATATAATGAATTAATACCTATAGACTGAAAATTCACAAAAACGTGGAAAAACGGCAAAATATTGCGTAATTCGATGATATTTTGTTTAAATCAAATAAAGGAAAAGGGGATGATAAACGTCAAAATATTGCTAAATTCGATGATTTTTCGTACGAAATAAAATGCAATAAAACGTGCTTAAAATGCAATATTATGCGAAATTCTGAGATTTGAAGGCCAAATCACATATCGTGATACTACATGAAATAGAATCGAAATATTGGTAAAAATGAATATATTTACGTAGTATCAAACTACATGAAAAACGTGAAAAAAGTCACCATTTAACCATATTTGAGGATTTTAACTTCAAATCATAGAGCGAGGTTTCGTATTATTTAGATCCAAGAAAAGACATATGACAATGTTGTTTCCAATACAAATGATAAAAATCAATGTGTTTTCATTACAATTAACTAAAATGTTCCTGATTTTCCGTTTACATTACCGAGGGAAGATGTACACGTAAAACCGCTCTAATCGGGCTGAAACGTCGATATATGCAATAAAAACCGAACTTCTCCCCTTTACAATATCTTACTCAGTATTTTAACGAGAAACAAATAGATGATTGAAAATGAAGTATTTAAGGTTATTATCTGATTAATTATGTGTTTGCATCATTTTTATCGTATTATATAATGAATTAATAACTATAGACTGAAAATTCACAAAAACGTGGAAAAACGGCAAAATATTGCGTAATTCGATGATATTTTGTTTAAATCAAATAAAGGAAAAGGGGATGATAAACGTCAAAATATTGCTAAATTCGATGATTTTTCGTACGAAATAAAATGCAAGAAAACTTGCTTAAAAAGCAATATTATGCGAAATTCTGAGATTTGAAGGCCAAATCACATATCGTGATACTACATGAAATAGTATCGAAATATTGGTAAAAATGAATATATTTACGTAATATCAAACTACATGAAAAACGTGAAAAAAGTCAATATATAACCATATTTGAGGATTTTAACTTCAAATCATAGAGCGAGGTTTCGTATTATTTAGATCTAAGAAAATACATATGAAAATGTTGTTTCCAATACAAATGATAAAAATCAATGTGTTTTCATTACAATTAACTAAAATGTTCCTGATTTTCCGTTTACATTACCGAGGGAAGATGTACACGTAAAACCGCTCTAATCCGGCTGAAACGTCGATATATGCAATAAAAACAGAACTTCTCCCCTTTTCAATATCTTACTCAGTATTTTAACGAGAAACAAATAGTTGATTGAAAATGAAGTATTTAAGGTTATTATCTAATCAATTATGTGTTTGCATCATTTTTATCGTATATATAATGAATTAATAACTATAGACTGAAAATTCACAAAAACGTGGAAAAACGGCAAAATATTGCGTAATTCGATGATATTTTGTTTAAATCAAATAAAGGAAAAGGGGATGATAAACGTCAAAATATTGCTAAATTCGATGATTTTTCGTACGAAATAAAATGCAAGAAAACTTGCTTAAAATGCAATATTATGCGAAATTCTGAGATTTGAAGGCCAAATCACATATCGTGATACTACATGAAATAGAATCGAAATATTGGTAAAAATCAATATATTTACGTAGTATCAAACTACATGAAAAACGTGAAAAAAGTCACCATTTAACCATATTTGAGGATTTTAAATTCAAATCATAGAGCGAGGTTTCGTATTATTTAGATCCAAGAAAAGACATATGACAATGTTGTTTCCAATACAAATGATAAAAATCAATGTGTTTTCATTACAATTAACTAAAATGTTCCTGATTTTCCGTTTATATTACCGAGGGAAGATGTACACGTAAAACCGCTCTAATCGGGCTGAAACGTCGATATATGCAATAAAAACCGAGCTTTTCCCCTTTACAATATCTTACTCAGTATTTTAACGAGAAACAAATAGATGATTGAAAATGAAGTATTTAAGGTTATTATCTAATCAATTATGTGTTTGCATAATTTTTATCGTATATATATGAATTAATACCCATATACTGAAAATTCACAAAAACGTGGAAAACGGCAAAATATTGCCTAATTCGATGATATTTTGTTTAAGTCACATAAAGGAAAAGGGGATGATAAACGTCAAAATATTGCTAAATTCGATGATTTTTCGTACGAAACAAAAGGCAAGAAAACTAGCTTAGAATGCAATATTATGCGAAATTCTGAGATTTGAAGGCCAAATCACATATCGTGATACTACATGAAATAGTATCGAAATATTGGTAAAAATTAATATATTTACGTAATATCAAACTACATGAAAAACGTGAAAAAAGTCAAAATATAACCTTATTTGAGGATTTTAACTTCAAATCATAGAGCGAGGTTTCGTATTATTTAGATCCAAGAAAAGACATATGACAATGTTGTTTCCAATACAAATGATAAAAATCAATGTGTTTTCATTACAATTAACTAAAATGTTCCTGATTTTCTGTTTATATTACCGAGGGAAGATGTACACGTAAAACCGCTCTAATCGGGCTGAAACGTCGATATATGCAATAAAAACCGAACTTCTCCCCTTTACAATATCTTATTCAGTATTTTAACGAGAAACAAATAGATGATTGAAAATGAAGTATTTAAGTTTATTATCTAATCAATTATGTGTTTGCATAATTTTTATCGTATATATATGAATTAATACCCATATACTGAAAATTCACAAAAACGTGGAAAACGGCAAAATATTGCCTAATTCGATGATATTTTGTTTAAGTCACATAAAGGAAAAGGGGATGATAAACGTCAAAATATTGCTAAATTCGATGATTTTTCGTACGAAACAAAATGCAAGAAAACTTGCTTAAAATGCAATATTATGCGAAATTCTGAGATTTAAAGGCCAAATCACATATCGTGATACTACATGAAATAGTATCGAAATATTGGTAAAAATGAATATATTTACGTAATATCAAACTACATGAAAAACGTGAAAAAAGTCAATATATAACCATATTTGAGGATTTTAACTTCAAATCATAGAGCGAGGTTTCGTATTATTTAGATCTAAGAAAAGACATATGACAATGTTGTTGCCAATACAAATGATAAAAATCAATGTGTTTTCATTACAATTAACTAAAATGTTCCTGATTTTCCGTTTACATTACCGAGGGAAGATGTACACATAAAACCGCTCTAATCCGGCTGAAACGTCGATATATGCAATAAAAACAGAACTTCTACCCTTTTCAATATCTTACTCAGTATTTTAACGAGAAACAAATAGTTGATTGAAAATGAAGTATTTAAGGTTATTATCTAATCAATTATGTGTTTGCATCATTTTTATCGTATTATATAATGAATTAATAACTATAGACTGAAAATTCACAAAAACGTGGAAAAACGGCAAAATATTGCGTAATTCGATGATATTTTGTTTAAATCAAATAAAGGAAAAGGGGATGATAAACGTCAAAATTTTGCTAAATTCGATGATTTTTCGTACGAAATAAAATGCAAGAAAACTTGCTTAAAATGCAATATTATGCGAAATTCTGAGATTTGAAGGCCAAATCACATATCGTGATACTACATGAAATAGTATCGAAATATTGGTAAAAATGAATATATTTACGTAATATCAAACTACATGAAAAACGTGAAAAAAGTCAATATATAACCATATTTGAGGATTTTAACTTCAAATCATAGAGCGAGGTTTCGTATTATTTAGATCTAAGAAAAGACATATGACAATGTTGTTTCCAATACAAATGATAAAAATCAATGTGTTTTCATTACAATTAACTAAAATGTTCCTGATTTTCCGTTTACATTACCGAGGGAAGATGTACACGTAAAACCGCTCTAATCCGGCTGAAACGTCGATATATGCAATAAAAACAGAACTTCTCCCCTTTTCAATATCTTACTCAGTATTTTAACGAGAAACAAATAGTTGATTGAAAATGAAGTATTTAAGGTTATTATCTAATCAATTATGTGTTTGCATCATTTTTATCGTATATATAATGAATTAATAACTATAGACTGAAAATTCACAAAAACGTGGAAAAACGGCAAAATATTGCGTAATTCGATGATATTTTGTTTAAATCAAATAAAGGAAAAGGGGATGATAAACGTCAAAATATTGCTAAATTCGATGATTTTTCGTACGAAATAAAATGCAAGAAAACTTGCTTAAAATGCAATATTATGCGAAATTCTGAGATTTGAAGGCCAAATCACATATCGTGATACTACATGAAATAGAATCGAAATATTGGTAAAAATCAATATATTTACGTAGTATCAAACTACATGAAAAACGTGAAAAAAGTCACCATTTAACCATATTTGAGGATTTTAAATTCAAATCATAGAGCGAGGTTTCGTATTATTTAGATCCAAGAAAAGACATATGACAATGTTGTTTCCAATACAAATGATAAAAATCAATGTGTTTTCATTACAATTAACTAAAATGTTCCTGATTTTCCGTTTATATTACCGAGGGAAGATGTACACGTAAAACCGCTCTAATCGGGCTAAACGTCGATATATGCAATAAAAACCGAACTTCTCCCCTTTACAATATCTTACTCAGTATTTTAACGAGAAACAAATAGATGATTGAAAATGAAGTATTTAAGGTTATTATCTAATCAATTATGTGTTTGCATAATTTTTATCGTATATATATGAATTAATACCCATATACTGAAAATTCACAAAAACGTGGAAAACGGCAAAATATTGCCTAATTCGATGATATTTTGTTTAAGTCACATAAAGGAAAAGAGGATGATAAACGTCAAAATATTGCTAAATTCGATGATTTTTCGTACGAAACAAAATGCAAGAAAACTTGCTTAAAATGCAATATTATGCGAAATTCTGAGATTTGAAGGCCAAATCACATATCGTGATACTACATGAAATAGTATCGAAATATTGGTAAAAATGAATATATTTACGTAATATCAAACTACATGAAAAACGTGAAAAAAGTCAATATATAACCATATTTGAGGATTTTAACTTCAAATCATAGAGCGAGGTTTCGTATTATTTAGATCCAAGAAAAGACATATGACAATGTTGTTTCCAATACAAATGATAAAAATCAATGTGTTTTCATTACAATTAACTAAAAAGTTCCTGATTTTCTGTTTATATTACCGAGGGAAGATGTACACGTAAAACCGCTCTAATCCGGCTGAAACGTCGATATATGCAATAAAAACAGAACTTCTCCCCTTTTCAATATCTTACTCAGTATTTTAACGAGAAACAAATAGTTGATTGAAAATGAAGTATTTAAGGTTATTATCTAATCAATTATGTGTTTGCATCATTTTTATCGTATATATAATGAATTAATACCTATAGACTGAAAATTCACAAAAACGTGGAAAAACGGCAAAATATTGCGTAATTCGATGATATTTTGTTTAAATCAAATAAAGGAAAAGGGGATGATAAACGTCAAAATATTGCTAAATTCGATGATTTTTCGTACGAAACAAAATGCAAGAAAACTTGCTTAAAAAGCAATATTATGCGAAATTCTGAGATTTGAAGGCCAAATCACATATCGTGATACTACATGAAATAGAATCGAAATATTGGTAAAAATGAATATATTTACGTAGTATCAAACTACATGAAAAACGTGAAAAAAGTCACCATTTAACCATATTTGAGGATTTTAACTTCAAATCATAGAGCGAGGTTTCGTATTATTTAGATCCAAGAAAAGACATATGACAATGTTGTTTCCAATACAAATGATAAAAATCAATGTGTTTTCATTACAATTAACTAAAATGTTCCTGATTTTCTGTTTATATTACCGAGGGAAGATGTACACGTAAAACCGCTCTAATCCGGCTGAAACGTCGATATATGCAATAAAAACTTCTCCCCTTTTCAATATCTTACTCAGTATTTTAACGCGACACAAATAGTTGATTGAAAATGAAGTATTTAAGGTTATTATCTAATCAATTATGTGTTTGCATCATTTTTATCGTATATATAATGAATTAATACCTATAGACTGAAAATTCACAAAAACGTGGAAAAACGGCAAAATATTGCGTAATTCGATGATATTTTGTTTAAATCAAATAAAGGAAAAGGGGATGATAAACGTCAAAATATTGCTAAATTCGATGATTTTTCGTACGAAACAAAATGCAAGAAAACTTGCTTAAAAAGCAATATTATGCGAAATTCTGAGATTTGAAGGCCAAATCACATATCGTGATACTACATGAAAAAGAATCGAAATATTGGTAAAAATGAATATATTTACGTAGTATCAAACTACATGAAAAACGTGAAAAAAGTCAATATATAACCATATTTGAGGATTTTAACTTCAAATCATAGAGCGAGGTTTCGTATTATTTAGATCCAAGAAAAGACATATGACAATGTTGTTTCCAATACAAATGATAAAAATCAATGTGTTTTCATTACAATTAACTAAAATGTTCCTGATTTTCTGTTTATATTACCGAGGGAAGATGTACACGTAAAACCGCTCTAATCCGGCTGAAACGTCGATATATGCAATAAAAACTTCTCCCCTTTTCAATATCTTACTCAGTATTTTAACGCGACACAAATAGTTGATTGAAAATGAAGTATTTAAGGTTATTATCTAATCAATTATGTGTTTGCATCATTTTTATCGTATATATAATGAATTAATACCTATAGACTGAAAATTCACAAAAACGTGGAAAAACGGCAAAATATTGCGTAATTCGATGATATTTTGTTTAAATCAAATAAAGGAAAAGGGGATGATAAACGTCAAAATATTGCTAAATTCGATGATTTTTCGTACGAAACAAAATGCAAGAAAACTTGCTTAAAAAGCAATATTATGCGAAATTCTGAGATTTGAAGGCCAAATCACATATCGTGATACTACATGAAAAAGAATCGAAATATTGGTAAAAATGAATATATTTACGTAGTATCAAACTACATGAAAAACGTGAAAAAAGTCACCATTTAACCATATTTGAGGATTTTAACTTCAAATCATAGAGCGAGGTTTCGTATTATTTAGATCCAAGAAAAGACATATGACAATGTTGTTTCCAATACAAATGATAAAAATCAATGTGTTTTCATTACAATTAACTAAAATGTTCCTGATTTTCTGTTTATATTACCGAGGGAAGATGTACACGTAAAACCGCTCTAATCGGGCTGAAACATCGATATATGCAATAAAAACCGAACTTCTCCCCTTTACAATATCTTACTCAGTATTTTAACGAGAAACAAATAGATGATTGAAAATGAAGTATTTACGGTTATTATCTAATCAATTATGTGTTTGCATAATTTTTATCGTATATATATGAATTAATACCCATATACTGAAAATTCACAAAAACGTGGAAAACGGCAAAATATTGCCTAATTCTATGATATTTTGTTTAAGTCACATAAAGGAAAAGGGGATGATAAACGTCAAAATATTGCTAAATTCGATGATTTTTCGTACGAAACAAAATGCAAGAAAACTTGCTTAAAATGCAATATTATGCGAAATTCTGAGATTTGAAGGCCAAATCACATATCGTGATACTACATGAAATAGTATCGAAATATTGGTAAAAATGAATATATTTACGTAGTATCAAACTACATGAAAAACGTGAAAAAAGTCAATATATAACCATATTTGAGGATTTTAACTTCAAATCATAGAGCGAGGTTTCGTATTATTTAGATCTAAGAAAAGACATATGACAATGTTGTTGCCAATACAAATGATAAAAATCAATGTGTTTTCATTACAATTAACTAAAATGTTCCTGATTTTCCGTTTACATTACCGAGGGAAGATGTACTCGTAAAACCGCTCTAATCCGGCTGAAACGTCGATATATGCAATAAAAACAGAACTTCTACCCTTTTCAATATCTTACTCAGTATTTTAACGAGAAACAAATAGTTGATTGAAAATGAAGTATTTAAGGTTATTATCTAATCAATTATGTGTTTGCATCATTTTTATCGTATATATAATGAATTAATAACTATAGACTGAAAATTCACAAAAACGTGGAAAAACGGCAAAATATTGCGTAATTCGATGATATTTTGTTTAAATCAAATAAAGGAAAAGGGGATGATAAACGTCAAAATATTGCTAAATTCGATGATTTTTCGTACGAAACAAAATGCAAGAAAACTTGCTTAAAATGCAATGTTATGCGAAATTCTGAGATTTGAAGGCCAAATCACATATCGTGATACTACATGAAATAGTATCGAAATATTAGTAGAAATGAATATATTTACGTAATATCAAACTACATGAAAAACGTGAAAAAAGTCAATATATAACCATATTTGAGGATTTTAACTTCAAATCATAGAGCGAGGTTTCGTATTATTTAGATCTAAGAAAAGACATATGACAATGTTGTTTCCAATACAAATGATAAAAATCAATGTGTTTTCATTACAATTAACTAAAATGTTCCTGATTTTCCGTTTATATTACCGAGGGAAGATGTACACGTAAAACCGCTCTAATCCGGCTGAAACGTCGATATATGCAATAAAAACAGAACTTCTCCCCTTTTCAATATCTTACTCAGTATTTTAACGAGACACAAATAGTTGATTGAAAATGAAGTATTTAAGGTTATTATCTAATCAATTATGTGTTTGCATCATTTTTATCGTATATATAATGAATTAATACCTATAGACTGAAAATTCACAAAAACGTGGAAAAACGGCAAAATATTGCCTAATTCGATGATATTTTGTTTAAATCAAATAAAGGAAAAGGGGATGATAAACGTCAAAATATTGCTAAATTCGATGATTTTTCGTACGAAACAAAATGCAAGAAAACTTGCTTAAAAAGCAATATTATGCGAAATTCTGAGATTTGAAGGCCAAATCACATATCGTGATACTACATGAAATAGAATCGAAATATTGGTAAAAATGAATATATTTACGTAGTATCAAACTACATGAAAAACGTGAAAAAAGTCACCATTTAACCATATTTGAGGATTTTAACTTCAAATCATAGAGCGAGGTTTCGTATTATTTAGATCCAAGAAAAGACATATGACAATGTTGTTTCCAATACAAATGATAAAAATCAATGTGTTTTCATTACAATTAACTAAAATGTTCCTGATTTTCTGTTTATATTACCGAGGGAAGATGTACACGTAAAACCGCTCTAATCCGGCTGAAACGTCGATATATGCAATAAAAACAGAACTTCTCCCCTTTTCAATATCTTACTCAGTATTTTAACGAGAAACAAATAGTTGATTGAAAATGAAGTATTTAAGGTTATTATCTAATCAATTATGTGTTTGCATCATTTTTATCGTATATATAATGAATTAATACCTATAGACTGAAAATTCACAAAAACGTGGAAAAACGGCAAAATATTGCGTAATTCGATGATATTTTGTTTAAATCAAATAAAGGAAAAGGTTATGATAAACGTCAAAATATTGCTAAATTCGATGATTTTTCGTACGAAATAAAATGCAAGAAAACTTGCTTAAAATGCAATATTATGCAAAATTCTGAGATTTGAAATCCAAATCACATATCGTGATACTACATGAAATAGAATCGAAATATTGGTAAAAATGAATATATTTACGTAGTATCAAACTACATGAAAAACGTGAAAAAAGTCACCCGTTAACCATATATGAGGATTTTAACTTCAAATCATAGAGCGAGGTTTCGTATTATTTAGATCCAAGAAAAGACATATGACAATGTTGTTTCCAATACAAATGATAAAAATCAATGTGTTTTCATTACAATTAACTAAAATGTTCCTGATTTTCCGTTTATATTACCGAGGGAAGATGTACACGTAAAACCGCTCTAATCGGGCTGAAACATCGATATATGCAATAAAAACCGAACTTCTCCCCTTTACAATATCTTACTCAGTATTTTAACGAGAAACAAATAGATGATTGAAAATGAAGTATTTAAGGTTATTATCTAATCAATTATGTGTTTGCATAATTTTTATCGTATATATATGAATTAATACCCATATACTGAAAATTCACAAAAACGTGGAAAACGGCAAAATATTGCCTAATTCGATGATATTTTGTTTAAGTCACATAAAGGAAAAGGGGATGATAAACGTCAAAATATTGCTAAATTCGATGATTTTTCGTACGAAACAAAATGCAAGAAAACTTGCTTAAAATGCAATATTATGCGAAATTCTGAGATTTGAAGGCCAAATCACATATCGTGATACTACATGAAATAGTATCGAAATATTGGTAGAAATGAATATATTTACGTAATATCAAACTACATGAAAAACGTGAAAAAAGTCAATATATAACCATATTTGAGGATTTTAACTTCAAATCATAGAGCGAGGTTTCGTATTATTTAGATCCAAGAAAAGACATACGACAGTGTTGTTTCCAATACAAATGATAAAAATCAATGTGTTTTCATTACAATTAACTAAAATGTTCCTGATTTTCTGTTTATATTACCGAGGGAAGATGTACACGTAAAACCGCTCTAATCCGGCTGAAACGTCGATATATGCAATAAAAAACTTCTCCCCTTTTCAATATCTTACTCAGTATTTTAACGCGACACAAATAGTTGATTGAAAATGAAGTATTTAAGGTTATTATCTAATCAATTATGTGTTTGCATCATTTTTATCGTATATATAATGAATTAATACCTATAGACTGAAAATTCACAAAAACGTGGAAAAACGGCAAAATATTGCGTAATTCGATGATATTTTGTTTAAATCAAATAAAGGAAAAGGGGATGATAAACGTCAAAATATTGCTAAATTCGATGATTTTTCGTACGAAACAAAATGCAAGAAAACTTGCTTAAAAAGCAATATTATGCGAAATTCTGAGATTTGAAGGCCAAATCACATATCGTGATACTACATGAAATAGAATCGAAATATTGGTAAAAATGAATATATTTACGTAGTGTCAAACTACATGAAAAACGTGAAAAAAGTCACCATTTAACCATATTTGAGGATTTTAACTTCAAATCATAGAGCGAGGTTTCGTATTATTTAGATCCAAGAAAAGACATATGACAATGTTGTTTCCAATACAAATGATAAAAATCAATGTGTTTTCATTACAATTAACTAAAATGTTCCTGATTTTCTGTTTATATTACCGAGGGAAGATGTACACGTAAAACCGCTCTAATCCGGCTGAAACGTCGATATATGCAATAAAAACAGAACTTCTCCCCTTTTCAATATCTTACTCAGTATTTTAACGAGAAACAAATAGTTGATTGAAAATGAAGTATTTAAGGTTATTATCTAATCAATTATGTGTTTGCATCATTTTTATCGTATATATAATGAATTAATACCTATAGACTGAAAATTCACAAAAACGTGGAAAAACGGCAAAATATTGCGTAATTCGATGATATTTTGTTTAAATCAAATAAAGGAAAAGGTTATGATAAACGTCAAAATATTGCTAAATTCGATGATTTTTCGTACGAAATAAAATGCAAGAAAACTTGCTTAAAATGCAATATTATGCGAAATTCTGAGATTTGAAGGCCAAATCACATATCGTGATACTACATGAAATAGAATCGAAATATTGGTAAAAATGAATATATTTACGTAGTATCAAACTACATGAAAAACGTGAAAAAAGTCACCCGTTAACCATATTTGAGGATTTTAACTTCAAATCATAGAGCGAGGTTTCGTATTATTTAGATCCAAGAAAAGACAAATGACAATGTTGTTTCCAATACAAATGATAAAAATCAATGTGTTTTCATTAGAATTAACTAAAATGTTCCTGATTTTCCGTTTATATTACCGATGGAAGATATACACGAAAATCGCTCTATTCCGGCTGAAACGTCGATATATGCAATAAAAACAGAACTTCTCCCCTCTTCAATATCTTACTCAGTATTTTAACGAGAAACAAATAGATGATTGAAAATGAAGTATTTAAGGTTATTATCAATTATGTGTTTGCATAATTTTTGTCGTATATATATGAATTAATACCCATAGACTGAAAATTCACAAAAACGTGGAAAACGGCAAAATATTGCCTAATTCGATGATATTTTGTTTATGTCACATAAAGGAAAAGGGGATGATATTGCTAAAATATTGCTAAATTCGATGATTTTTCGTACGAAACATAATGCAAGAAAACTTGCTTAAAATGCAATATTATGCGAAATTCTGAGATTTGAAGGCCAAATCACATATCGTGATACTACATGAAATAGTATCATTTTTATCGTATATATAATGAATTAATACCTATGGACTGAAAATTCACAAAAACGTGGAAAAACGGCAAAATATTGCCTAATTCGATGATATTTTGTTAAAGTCGCATAAAGGAAAAGGGGAAGATAAACGTCAAAATATTGCTAAATTCGATGATTTTTCGTACAAAACAAAATGCAAGAAAACTTGCTTAAAATGAAATATTATGCGAAATTCTGAGATTTGAAGGCCAAATCACATATCGTGATACTACATGAAATAGAATCGAAATATTGGTAAAAATAAATATATTTACGTAGTATCAAACTACATGAAAAACGTGAAAAAAGTCACTATTTAACCATATTTGAGGATTTTATCTTCAAATCATAGAGAGAGGTTTCGTATTACTTAGATCCAAGAAAAGACTTATGACAATGCTGTTCTTGAGGTTATCTTGAGATGATTTCGGGGCTTTTAGTGTCCCCGCGGCCCGGTCCTCGACCAGGCCTCCACCCCCAGGAAGCAGCCCGTGATAGCTGACTAACACCCAGGTACCTATTTTACTGCTAGGTAACAGGGGCATAGGGTGAAAGAAACTCTGCCCATTGTTTCTCGCCGGTGCCTGGGATCGAACCCAGGACCACAGGATCACAAGTCCCGCGTGCTGTCCGCTCGGCCCGACCGACTCCCTGTTTCCAATACAAATGATAAAAATCAATGTGTTTTCATTACAATTAACTAAAATGTTCCTGATTTTCCGTTTATATTACCGAGGGAATATGTACACGTAAAACCGCTCTAATCCGGCTGAAACGTCGATATATGCAATAAAAACCGAACTTCTCCCCTTTTCAATATCTTACTCAGTATTTTACCGAGAAACAAATAGATGATTGAAAATGAAGTATTTAAGGTTATTATCTAATCAATTATGTGTTTGCATCATTTTTATCGTATATATAATGAATTAATACCTATAGACTGAAAATTCACAAAAACGTGGAAAAACGGCAAAATATTGCGTAATTCGATGATATTTTGTTTATGTCACATAAAGGAAAAGGGGATGATAAACGTCAAAATATTGCTAAATTCGATGATTTTTCGTACGAAACATAATGCAAGAAAACTTGCTTAAAATGCAATATTATGCGAAATTCTGAGATTTGAAGGCCAAATCACATATCGTGATACTACATGAAATAGTATCATTTTTATCGTATATATAATGAATTAATACCTATGGACTGAAAATTCACAAAAACGTGGAAAAACGGCAAAATATTGCCTAATTCGATGATATTTTGTTTAAGTCACCTAAAGGAAAAGGGGATGATAAACGTCAAAATATTGCTAAATTCGATGATTGTTCGTACGAAACAAAAGGCAAGAAAACTTGCTTAAAATGCAATATTATGCGAAATTCTGAGATTTGAAGGCCAAATCAAATATCGTGATACTACATGAAATAGAATCGAAATATTGGTAAAAATGAATATATTTACGTAGTATCAAACTACATGAAAAACGTGAAAAAAGTCACCATTTAACCATATTTGAGGATTTTAACTTCAAATCATAGAGCGAGGTTTCGTATTATTTAGATCCAAGAAAAGACATATGACAATGTTGTTTCCAATACAAATGATAAAAATCAATGTGTTTTCATTACAATTAACTAAAATGTTCCTGATTTTCCGTTTATATTACCGAGGGAATATGTACACGTAAAACCGCTCTAATCCGGCTGAAACGTCGATATATGCAATAAAAACCGAACTTCTCCCCTTTTCAATATCTTACTCAGTATTTTACCGAAAAACAAATAGATGATTGAAAATGAAGTATTTAAGGTTATTCTCTAATCAATTATGTGTTTGCATAATTTTTATCGTATATATATGAATTAATACCTATAGACTGAAAATTCACAAAAACGTGGAAAACGGCAAAATATTGCCTAATTCGATGATATTTTGTTTAAGTCACATAAAGGAAAAGGGGATGATAAACGTCAAAATATTGCTAAATTCGATGATTTTTCGTACGAAACAAAATGCAAGAAAACTAGCTTAAAATGCAATATTATGCGAAATTCTGAGATTTGAAGGCCAAATCACATATCGTGATACTACATGAAATAGTATCGAAATATTGGTAAAAATGAATATATTTACGTAATATCAAACTACATGAAAAACGTGAAAAAAGTCAAAATATAACCATATTTGAGGATTTTAACTTCAAATCATAGAGCGAGGTTTCGTATTATTTAGATCCAAGAAAAGACATATGACAGTGTTGTTTCCAATACAAATGATAAAAATCAATGTGTTTTCATTACAATTAACTAAAATGTTCCTGATTTTCTGTTTATATTACCGAGGGAAGATGTACACGTAAAACCGCTCTAATCCGGCTGAAACGTCGATATATGCAATAAAAACCGAACTTCTCCCCTTTTCAATATCTTACTCAGTATTTTAACGAGAAACAAATAGTTGATTGAAAATGAAGTATTTAAGGTTATTATCTAATCAATTATGTGTTTGCATCATTTTTATCGTATATATAATGAATTAATACCTATAGACTGAAAATTCACAAAAACGTGGAAAAACGGCAAAATATTGCGTAATTCGATGATATTTTGTTTGAATCAAATAAAGGAAAAGGGGATGATAAACGTCAAAATATTGCTAAATTCGATGATTTTTCGTACGAAACAAAATGCAAGAAAACTTGCTTAAAAAGCAATATTATGCGAAATTCTGAGATTTGAAGGCCAAATCACATATCGTGATACTACATGAAATAGAATCGAAATATTGGTAAAAATGAATATATTTACGTAGTATCAAACTACATGAAAAACGTGAAAAAAGTCACCATTTAACCATATTTGAGGATTTTAACTTCAAATCATAGAGCGAGGTTTCGTATTATTTAGATCCAAGAAAAGACATATGACAATGTTGTTTCCAATACAAATGATAAAAATCAATGTGTTTTCATTACAATTAACTAAAATGTTCCTGATTTTCCGTTTATATTACCGAGGGAATATGTACACGTAAAACCGCTCTAATCCGGCTGAAACGTCGATATATGCAATAAAAACCGAACTTCTCCCCCTTTTCAATATCTTACTCAGTATTTTACCGAGAAACAAATAGATGATTGAAAATGAAGTATTTAAGGTTATTATCTAATCAATTATGTGTTTGCATCATTTTTATCGTATATATAATGAATTAATACCTATAGACTGAAAATTCACAAAAACGTGGAAAAACGGCAAAATATTGCGTAATTCGATGATATTTTGTTTATTTCACGTAAAGGAAAAGGGGATGATAAACGTCAAAATATTGCTAAATTCGATGATTTTTCGTACGAAACATAATGCAAGAAAACTTGCTTAAAATGCAATATTATGCGAAATTCTGAGATTTGAAGGCCAAATCACATATCGTGATACTACATGAAATAATATCATTTTTATCGTATATATAATGAATTAATACCTATGGACTGAAAATTCACAAAAACGTGGAAAAACGGCAAAATATTGCCTAATTCGATGATATTTTGTTTAAGTCACCTAAAGGAAAAGGGGATGATAAACGTCAAAATATTGCTAAATTCGATGATTGTTCGTACGAAACAAAAGGCAAGAAAACTTGCTTAAAATGCAATATTATGCGAAATTCTGAGATTTGAAGGCCAAATCAAATATCGTGATACTACATGAAATAGAATCGAAATATTGGTAAAAATGAATATATTTACGTAGTATCAAACTACATGAAAAACGTGAAAAAAGTCACCATTTAACCATATTTGAGGATTTTAACTTCAAATCATAGAGCGAGGTTTCGTATTATTTAGATCCAAGAAAAGACATATGACAATGTTGTTTCCAATACAAATGATAAAAATCAATGTGTTTTCATTACAATTAACTAAAATGTTCCTGATTTTCCGTTTATATTACCGAGGGAATATGTACACGTAAAACCGCTCTAATCCGGCTGAAACGTCGATATATGCAATAAAAACCGAACTTCTCCCCTTTTCAATATCTTACTCAGTATTTTACCGAGAAACAAATAGATGATTGAAAATGAAGTATTTAAGGTTATTCTCTAATCAATTATGTGTTTGCATAATTTTTATCGTATATATATGAATTAATACCTATAGACTGAAAATTCACAAAAACGTGGAAAACGGCAAAATATTGCCTAATTCGATGATATTTTGTTTAAGTCACATAAAGGAAAAGGGGATGATAAACGTCAAAATATTGCTAAATTCGATGATTTTTCGTACGAAACAAAATGCAAGAAAACTAGCTTAAAATGCAATATTATGCGAAATTCTGAGATTTGAAGGCCAAATCACATATCGTGATACTACATGAAATAGTATCGAAATATTGGGAAAAATGAATATATTTACGTAATATCAAACTACATGAAAAACGTGAAAAAAGTCAAAATATAACCATATTTGAGGATTTTAACTTCAAATCATAGAGCGAGGTTTCGTATTATTTAGATCCAAGAAAAGACATATGACAGTGTTGTTTCCAATACAAATGATAAAAATCAATGTGTTTTCATTACAATTAACTAAAATGTTCCTGATTTTCTGTTTATATTACCGAGGGAAGATGTACACGTAAAATTGCTCTAATCCGGCTGAAACGTCGATATATGCAATAAAAACCGAACTTCTCCCCTTTTCAATATCTTACTCAGTATTTTAACGAGAAACAAATAGTTGATTGAAAATGAAGTATTTAAGGTTATTATCTAATCAATTATGTGTTTGCATCATTTTTATCGTATATATAATGAATTAATACCTATAGACTGAAAATTCACAAAAACGTGGAAAAACGGCAAAATATTGCGTAATTCGATGATATTTTGTTTAAATCAAATAAAGGAAAAGGGGATGATAAACGTCAAAATATTGCTAAATTCGATGATTTTTCGTACGAAACAAAATGCAAGAAAACTTGCTTAAAAAGCAATATTATGCGAAATTCTGAGATTTGAAGGCTAAATCACATATCGTGATACTACATGAAATAGAATCGAAATATTGGTAAAAATGAATATATTTACGTAGTATCAAACTACATGAAAAACGTGAAAAAAGTCACCATTTAACCATATTTGAGGATTTTAACTTCAAATCATAGAGCGAGGTTTCGTATTATTTAGATCCAAGAAAAGACATATGACAATGTTGTTTCCAATACAAATGATAAAAATCAATGTGTTTTCATTACAATTAACTAAAATGTTCCTGATTTTCTGTTTATATTACCGAGGGAAGATGTACACGTAAAACCGCTCTAATCCGGCTGAAACGTCGATATATGCAATAAAAACAGAACTTCTTCCCTTTTCAATATCTTACTCAGTATTTTAACGAGAAACAAATAGTTGATTGAAAATGAAGTATTTAAGGTTATTATCTAATCAATTATGTGTTTGCATCATTTTTATCATATATATAATGAATTAATACCTATAGACTGAAAATTCACAAAAACGTGGAAAAACGGCAAAATATTGCGTAATTCGATGATATTTTGTTTAAATCAAATAAAGGAAAAGGGGATGATAAACGTCAAAATATTGCTAAATTCGATGATTTTTCGTACGAAATAAAATGCAAGAAAACTTGCTTAAAATGCAATATTATGCGAAATTCTGAGATTTGAAGGCCAAATCACATATCGTGATACTACATGAAATAGAATCGAAATATTGGTAAAAATGAATATATTTACGTAGTATCAAACTACATGAAAAACGTGAAAAAAGTCACCCGTTAACCATATTTGAGGATTTTAACTTCAAATCATAGAGCGAGGTTTCGTATTATTTAGATCCGAGAAAAGACAAATGACAATGTTGTTTCCAATACAAATGATAAAAATCAATGTGTTTTCATTAGAATGAACTAAAATGTTCCTGATTTTCCGTTTATATTACCGATGGAAGATGTACACGAAAATCGCTCTATTCCGGCTGAAACGTCGATATATGCAATAAAAACAGAACTTCTCCCCTTTTCAATATCTTACTCAGTATTTTAACGAGAAACAAATAGATGATTGAAAATGAATTATTTAAGGTTATTATCAATTATGTGTTTGCATAATTTTTGTCGTATATATATGAATTAATACCCATAGACTGAAAATTCACAAAAACGTGGAAAACGGCAAAATATTGCCTAATTCGATGATATTTTGTTTATGTCACATAAAGGAAAAGGGGATGATAAACGTCAAAATATTGCTAAATTCGATGATTTTTCGTACGAAACATAATGCAAGAAAACTTGCTTAAAATGCAATATTATGCGAAATTCTGAGATTTGAAGGCCAAATCACATATCGTGATACTACATGAAATAGTATCATTTTTATCGTATATATAATGAATTAATACCTATGGACTGAAAATTCACAAAAACGTGGAAAAACGGCAAAATATT
Organism: Procambarus clarkii; assembly: GCF_040958095.1. Taxonomy (NCBI): domain Eukaryota; kingdom Metazoa; phylum Arthropoda; class Malacostraca; order Decapoda; family Cambaridae; genus Procambarus; species Procambarus clarkii. Next base: position 4,116,176 of record NW_027189134.1, read on the forward strand.
GCCTAATTCGATGATATTTTGTTTAAGTCGCATAAAGGAAAAGGGGAAGATAAACGTCAAAATATTGGTAAATTCGATGATTTTTCGTACAAAACAAAATGCAAGAAAACTTGCTTAAAATGAAATATTATGCGAAATTCTAAGATTTGAAGGCCAAATCACATATCGTGATACTACATGAAATAGAATCGAAATATTGGTAAAAATGAATATATTTACGTAGTATCAAACTACATGAAAAACGTGAAAAAAGTCACTATTTAACCATATTTGAGGATTTTATCTTCAAATCATAGAGAGAGGTTTCGTATTACTTAGATCCAAGAAAAGACTTATGACAATGCTGTTTCCAATACAAATGATAAAAATCAATGTGTTTTCATTACAATTAACTAAAATGTTCCTGATTTTCCGTTTATATTTCCGAGGGAATATGTACACGTAAAACCGCTCTAATCCGGCTGAAACGTCGATATATGCAATAAAAACCGAACTTCTCCCCTTTTCTATATTTTACTCAGTATTATAACGAGAAACAAATAGATGATTGAAAATGAAGTATTTAAGGTTATTATCTAATTAATTATAGGTTTGCATCATTTTTATCGTATATATATGAATATATACGATAAAAATAGTCTAAACCCATAGACTTAAAATTCACAAAAACGTGGAAAACGGCAAAATATTGCCTAATTCGATGATATTTTGTTTAAGTCACATAAAGGAAAAGGGGATGATAAACGTCAAAATATTGCTAAATCCGATGATTGTTCGTACGAAACAAAAGGCAAGAAAACTTGCTTAAAATGCAATATTATGCGAAATTCTGAGATTTGAAGGCCAAATCACATATCGTGATACTACATGAAATAGAATCGAAATATTGGTAAAAATGAATATATTTACGTAGTATCAAACTACATGAAAAACGTGAAAAAAGTCACCATTTAACCATATTTGAGGATTTTAACTTCAAATCATAGAGCGAGGTTTCGTATTATTTAGATCCAAGAAAAGACATATGACAATGTTGTTTCCAATACAAATGATAAAAATCAATGTGTTTTCATTACAATTAACTAAAATGTTCCTGATTTTCCGTTTATATTACCGAGGGAATATGTACACGTAAAACCGCTCTAATCCGGCTGAAACGTCGATATATGCAATAAAAACCGAACTTCTCCCCTTTTCAATATCTTACTCAGTATTTTACCGAGAAACAAATAGATGATTGAAAATGAAGTATTTAAGGTTATTCTCTAATCAATTATGTGTTTGCATAATTTTTATCGTATATATATGAATTAATACCTATAGACTGAAAATTCACAAAAACGTGGAAAACGGCAAAATATTGCCTAATTCGATGATATTTTGTTTAAGTCACATAAAGGAAAAGGGGATGATAAACGTCAAAATATTGCTAAATTCGATGATTTTTCGTACGAAACAAAATGCAAGAAAACTAGCTTAAAATGCAATATTATGCGAAATTCTGAGATTTGAAGGCCAAATCACATATCGTGATACTACATGAAATAGTATCGAAATATTGGTAAAAATGAATATATTTACGTAATATCAAACTACATGAAAAACGTGAAAAAAGACAAAATATAACCATATTTGAGGATTTTAACTTCAAATCATAGAGCGAGGTTTCGTATTATTTAGATCCAAGAAAAGACAAATGACAATGTTGTTTCCAATACAAATGATAAAAATCAATGTGTTTTCATTAGAATTAACTAAAATGTTCCTGATTTTCCGTTTATATTACCGATGGAAGATGTACACGAAAATCGCTCTATTCCGGCTGAAACGTCGATATATGCAATAAAAACAGAACTTCTCCCCTCTTCAATATCTTACTCAGTATTTTAACGAGAAACAAATAGATGATTGAAAATGAAGTATTTAAGGTTATTATCAATTATGTGTTTGCATAATTTTTGTCGTATATATATGAATTAATACCCATAGACTGAAAATTCACAAAAACGTGGAAAACGGCAAAATATTGCCTAATTCGATGATATTTTGTTTATGTCACATAAAGGAAAAGGGGATGATATTGCTAAAATATTGCTAAATTCGATGATTTTTCGTACGAAACATAATGCAAGAAAACTTGCTTAAAATGCAATATTATGCGAAATTCTGAGATTTGAAGGCCAAATCACATATCGTGATACTACATGAAATAGTATCATTTTTATCGTATATATAATGAATTAATACCTATGGACTGAAAATTCACAAAAACGTGGAAAAACGGCAAAATATTGCCTAATTCGATGATATTTTGTTAAAGTCGCATAAAGGAAAAGGGGAAGATAAACGTCAAAATATTGCTAAATTCGATGATTTTTCGTACAAAACAAAATGCAAGAAAACTTGCTTAAAATGAAATATTATGCGAAATTCTGAGATTTGAAGGCCAAATCACATATCGTGATTCTACATGAAATAGAATCGAAATATTGGTAAAAATAAATATATTTACGTAGTATCAAACTACATGAAAAACGTGAAAAAAGTCACTATTTAACCATATTTGAGGATTTTATCTTCAAATCATAGAGAGAGGTTTCGTATTACTTAGATCCAAGAAAAGACTTATGACAATGCTGTTCTTGAGGTTATCTTGAGATGATTTCGGGGCTTTTAGTGTCCCCGCGGCCCGGTCCTCGACCAGGCCTCCACCCCCAGGAAGCAGCCCGTGATAGCTGACTAACACCCAGGTACCTATTTTACTGCTAGGTAACAGGGGCATAGGGTGAAAGAAACTCTGCCCATTGTTTCTCGCCGGTGCCTGGGATCGAACCCAGGACCACAGGATCACAAGTCCCGCGTGCTGTCCGCTCGGCCCGACCGACTCCCTGTTTCCAATACAAATGATAAAAATCAATGTGTTTTCATTACAATTAACTAAAATGTTCCTGATTTTCCGTTTATATTACCGAGGGAATATGTACACGTAAAACCGCTCTAATCCGGCTGAAACGTCGATATATGCAATAAAAACCGAACTTCTCCCCTTTTCAATATCTTACTCAGTATTTTACCGAGAAACAAATAGATGATTGAAAATGAAGTATTTAAGGTTATTATCTAATCAATTATGTGTTTGCATCATTTTTATCGTATATATAATGAATTAATACCTATAGACTGAAAATTCACAAAAACGTGGAAAAACGGCAAAATATTGCGTAATTCGATGATATTTTGTTTATGTCACATAAAGGAAAAGGGGATGATAAACGTCAAAATATTGCTAAATTCGATGATTTTTCGTACGAAACATAATGCAAGAAAACTTGCTTAAAATGCAATATTATGCGAAATTCTGAGATTTGAAGGCCAAATCACATATCGTGATACTACATGAAATAGTATCATTTTTATCGTATATATAATGAATTAATACCTATGGACTGAAAATTCACAAAAACGTGGAAAAACGGCAAAATATTGCCTAATTCGATGATATTTTGTTTAAGTCACCTAAAGGAAAAGGGGATGATAAACGTCAAAATATTGCTAAATTCGATGATTGTTCGTACGAAACAAAAGGCAAGAAAACTTGCTTAAAATGCAATATTATGCGAAATTCTGAGATTTGAAGGCCAAATCAAATATCGTGATACTACATGAAATAGAATCGAAATATTGGTAAAAATGAATATATTTACGTAGTATCAAACTACATGAAAAACGTGAAAAAAGTCACCATTTAACCATATTTGAGGATTTTAACTTCAAATCATAGAGCGAGGTTTCGTATTATTTAGATCCAAGAAAAGACATATGACAATGTTGTTTCCAATACAAATGATAAAAATCAATGTGTTTTCATTACAATTAACTAAAATGTTCCTGATTTTCCGTTTATATTACCGAGGGAATATGTACACGTAAAACCGCTCTAATCCGGCTGAAACGTCGATATATGCAATAAAAACCGAACTTCTCCCCTTTTCAATATCTTACTCAGTATTTTACCGAGAAACAAATAGATGATTGAAAATGAAGTATTTAAGGTTATTATCTAATCAATTATGTGTTTGCATCATTTTTATCGTATATATAATGAATTAATACCTATAGACCGAAAATTCACAAAAACGTGGAAAAACGGCAAAATATTGCGTAATTCGATGATATTTTGTTTATGTCACATAAAGGAAAAGGGGATGATAAACGTCAAAATATTGCTAAATTCGATGATTTTTCGTACGAAACATAATGCAAGAAAACTTGCTTAAAATGCAATATTATGCGAAATTCTGAGATTTGAAGGCCAAATCACATATCGTGATACTACATGAAATAGTATCATTTTTATCGTATATATAATGAATTAATACCTATGGACTGAAAATTCACAAAAACGTGGAAAAACGGCAAAATATTGCCTAATTCGATGATATTTTGTTTAAGTCACCTAAAGGAAAAGGGGATGATAAACGTCAAAATATTGCTAAATTCGATGATTGTTCGTACGAAACAAAAGGCAAGAAAACTTGCTTAAAATGCAATATTATGCGAAATTCTGAGATTTGAAGGCCAAATCAAATATCGTGATACTACATGAAATAGAATCGAAATATTGGTAAAAATGAATATATTTATGTAGTATCAAACTACATGAAAAACGTGAAAAAAGTCACCATTTAACCATATTTGAGGATTTTAACTTCAAATCATAGAGCGAGGTTTCGTATTATTTAGATCCAAGAAAAGACATATGACAATGTTGTTTCCAATACAAATGATAAAAATCAATGTGTTTTCATTACAATTAACTAAAATGTTCCTGATTTTCCGTTTATATTACCGAGGGAATATGTACACGTAAAACCGCTCTAATCCGGCTGAAACGTCGATATATGCAATAAAAACCGAACTTCTCCCCTTTTCAATATCTTACTCAGTATTTTACCGAGAAACAAATAGATGATTGAAAATGAAGTATTTAAGGTTATTATCTAATCAATTATGTGTTTGCATCATTTTTATTGTATATATAATGAATTAATACCTATAGACTGAAAATTCACAAAAACGTGGAAAAACGGCAAAATATTGCGTAATTCGATGATATTTTGTTTATGTCACATAAAGGAAAAGGGGATGATAAACGTCAAAATATTGCTAAATTCGATGATTTTTCGTACGAAACATAATGCAAGAAAACTTGCTTAAAATGCAATATTATGCGAAATTCTGAGATTTGAAGGCCAAATCACATATCGTGATACTACATGAAATAGTATCATTTTTATCGTATATATAATGAATTAATACCTATGGACTGAAAATTCACAAAAACGTGGAAAAACGGCAAAATATTGCCTAATTCGATGATATTTTGTTTAAGTCACCTAAAGGAAAAGGGGATGATAAACGTCAAAATATTGCTAAATTCGATGATTGTTCGTACGAAACAAAAGGCAAGAAAACTTGCTTAAAATGCAATATTATGCGAAATTCTGAGATTTGAAGGCCAAATCAAATATCGTGATACTACATGAAATAGAATCGAAATATTGGTAAAAATGAATATATTTACGTAGTATCAAACTACATGAAAAACGTGAAAAAAGTCACCATTTAACCATATTTGAGGATTTTAACTTCAAATCATAGAGCGAGGTTTCGTATTATTTAGATCCAAGAAAAGACATATGACAATGTTGTTTCCAATACAAATGATAAAAATCAATGTGTTTTCATTACAATTAACTAAAATGTTCCTGATTTTCCGTTTATATTACCGAGGGAATATGTACACGTAAAACCGCTCTAATCCGGCTGAAACGTCGATATATGCAATAAAAACCGAACTTCTCCCCTTTTCAATATCTTACTCAGTATTTTACCGAGAAACAAATAGTTGATTGAAAATGAAGTATTTAAGGTTATTCTCTAATCAATTATGTGTTTGCATAATTTTTATCGTATATATATGAATTAATACCTATAGACTGAAAATTCACAAAAACGTGGAAAACGGCAAAATATTGCCTAATTCGATGATATTTTGTTTAAGTCACATAAAGGAAAAGGGGATGATAAACGTCAAAATATTGCTAAATTCGATGATTTTTCGTACGAAACAAAATGCAAGAAAACTAGCTTAAAATGCAATATTATGCGAAATTCTGAGATTTGAAGGCCAAATCACATATCGTGATACTACATGAAATAGTATCGAAATATTGGTAAAAATGAATATATTTACGTAATATCAAACTACATGAAAAACGTGAAAAAAGTCAAAATATAACCATATTTGAGGATTTTAACTTCAAATCATAGAGCGAGGTTTCGTATTATTTAGATCCAAGAAAAGACATATGACAGTGTTGTTTCCAATACAAATGATAAAAATCAATGTGTTTTCATTACAATTAACTAAAATGTTCCTGATTTTCTGTTTATATTACCGAGGGAAGATGTACACGTAAAACCGCTCTAATCCGGCTGAAACGTCGATATATGCAATAAAAACCGAACTTCTCCCCTTTTCAATATCTTACTCAGTATTTTAACGAGAAACAAATAGTTGATTGAAAATGAAGTATTTAAGGTTATTATCTAATCAATTATGTGTTTGCATCATTTTTATCGTATATATAATGAATTAATACCTATAGACTGAAAATTCACAAAAACGTGGAAAAACGGCAAAATATTGCGTAATTCGATGATATTTTGTTTGAATCAAATAAAGGAAAAGGGGATGATAAACGTCAAAATATTGCTAAATTCGATGATTTTTCGTACGAAACAAAATGCAAGAAAACTTGCTTAAAAAGCAATATTATGCGAAATTCTGAGATTTGAAGGCCAAATCACATATCGTGATACTACATGAAATAGAATCGAAATATTGGTAAAAATGAATATATTTACGTAGTATCAAACTACATGAAAAACGTGAAAAAAGTCACCCGTTAACCATATTTGAGGATTTTAACTTCAAATCATAGAGCGAGGTTTCGTATTATTTAGATCCGAGAAAAGACAAATGACAATGTTGTTTCCAATACAAATGATAAAAATCAATGTGTTTTCATTAGAATGAACTAAAATGTTCCTGATTTTCCGTTTATATTACCGATGGAAGATGTACACGAAAATCGCTCTATTCCGGCTGAAACGTCGATATATGCAATAAAAACAGAACTTCTCCCCTTTTCAATGTCTTACTCAGTATTTTAACGAGAAACAAATAGATGATTGAAAATGAATTATTTAAGGTTATTATCAATTATGTGTTTGCATAATTTTTGTCGTATATATATGAATTAATACCCATAGACTGAAAATTCACAAAAACGTGGAAAACGGAAAAATATTGCCTAATTCGATGATATTTTGTTTAAGTCACATAAAGGAAAAGGGGATGATAAACGTCAAAATATTGCTAAATTCGATGATTGTTCGTACGAAACAAAAGGCAAGAAAACTTGCTTAAAATGCAATATTATGCGAAATTCTGAGATTTGAAGGCCAAATCACATATCGTGATACTACATGAAATAGAATCGAAATATTGGTAAAAATGAATATATTTACGTAGTATCAAACTACATGAAAAACGTGAAAAAAGTCACCATTTAACCATATTTGAGGATTTTAACTTCAAATCATAGAGCGAGGTTTCGTATTATTTAGATCCAAGAAAAGACATATGACAATGTTGTTTCCAATACAAATGATAAAAATCAATGTGTTTTCATTACAATTAACTAAAATGTTCCTGATTTTCCGTTTATATTACCGAGGGAATATGTACACGTAAAACCGCTCTAATCCGGCTGAAACGTCGATATATGCAATAAAAACCTAACTTCTCCCCTTTTCAATATCTTACTCAGTATTTTACCGAGAAACAAATAGATGATTGAAAATGAAGTATTTAAGGTTATTATCTAATCAATTATGTGTTTGCATCATTTTTATCGTATATATAATGAATTAATACCTATAGACTGAAAATTCACAACAACGTGGAAAAACGGCAAAATATTGCGTAATTCGATGATATTTTGTTTATGTCACATAAAGGAAAAGGGGGATGATAAATGTCAAAATATTGCTAAATTCGATGATTTTTCGTACGAAACATAATGCAAGAAAACTTGCTTAAAATGCAATATTATGCGAAATTCTGAGATTTGAAGGCCAAATCACATATCGTGATACTACATGAAATAGTATCATTTTTATCGTATATATAATGAATTAATACCTATGGACTGAAAATTCACAAAAACGTGGAAAAACGGCAAAATATTGCCTAATTCGATGATATTTTGTTTAAGTCACCTAAAGGAAAAGGGGATGATAAACGTCAAAATATTGCTAAATTCGATGATTGTTCGTACGAAACAAAAGGCAAGAAAACTTGCTTAAAATGCAATATTATGCGAAATTCTGAGATTTGAAGGCCAAATCAAATATCGTGATACTACATGAAATAGAATCGAAATATTGGTAAAAATGAATATATTTACGTAGTATCAAACTACATGAAAAACGTGAAAAATTCACCATTTAACCATATTTGAGGATTTTAACTTCAAATCATAGAGCGAGGTTTCGTATTATTTAGATCCAAGAAAAGACATATGACAATGTTGTTTCCAATACAAATGATAAAAATCAATGTGTTTTCATTACAATTAACTAAAATGTTCCTGATTTTCCGTTTATATTACCGAGGGAATATGTACACGTAAAACCGCTCTAATCCGGCTGAAACGTCGATATATGCAATAAAAACCGAACTTCTCCCCTTTTCAATATCTTACTCAGTATTTTACCGAGAAACAAATAGATGATTGAAAATGAAGTATTTAAGGTTATTATCTAATCAATTATGTGTTTGCATCATTTTTATCGTATATATAATGAATTAATACCTATAGACTGAAAATTCACAAAAACGTGGAAAAACGGCAAAATATTGCGTAATTCGATGATATTTTGTTTATTTCACATAAAGGAAAAGGGGATGATAAACGTCAAAATATTGCTAAATTCGATGATTTTTCGTACGAAACATAATGCAAGAAAACTTGCTTAAAATGCAATATTATGCGAAATTCTGAGATTTGAAGGCCAAATCACATATCGTGATACTACATGAAATAGTATCATTTTTATCGTATATATAATGAATTAATACCTATGGACTGAAAATTCACAAAAACGTGGAAAAACGGCAAAATATTGCCTAATTCGATGATATTTTGTTTAAGTCACCTAAAGGAAAAGGGGATGATAAACGTCAAAATATTGCTAAATTCGATGATTGTTCGTACGAAACAAAAGGCAAGAAAACTTGCTTAAAATGCAATATTATGCGAAATTCTGAGATTTGAAGGCCAAATCAAATATCGTGATACTACATGAAATAGAATCGAAATATTGGTAAAAATGAATATATTTACGTAGTATCAAACTACATGAAAAACGTGAAAAAAGTCACCATTTAACCATATTTGAGGATTTTAACTTCAAATCATAGAGCGAGGTTTCGTATTATTTAGATCCAAGAAAAGACATATGACAATGTTGTTTCCAATACAAATGATAAAAATCAATGTGTTTTCATTACAATTAACTAAAATGTTCCTGATTTTCCGTTTATATTACCGAGGGAATATGTACACGTAAAACCGCTCTAATCCGGCTGAAACGTCGATATATGCAATAAAAACCGAACTTCTCCCCTTTTCAATATCTTACTCAGTATTTTACCGAGAAACAAATAGATGATTGAAAATGAAGTATTTAAGGTTATTCTCTAATCAATTATGTGTTTGCATAATTTTTATCGTATATATATGAATTAATACCTATAGACTGAAAATTCTCAAAAACGTGGAAAACGGCAAAATATTGCCTAATTCGATGATATTTTGTTTAAGTCACATAAAGGAAAAGGGGATGATAAACGTCAAAATATTGCTAAATTCGATGATTTTTCGTACGAAACAAAATGCAAGAAAACTAGCTTAAAATGCAATATTATGCGAAATTCTGAGATTTGAAGGCCAAATCACATATCGTGATACTACATGAAATAGTATCGAAATATTGGGAAAAATGAATATATTTACGTAATATCAAACTACATGAAAAACGTGAAAAAAGTCAAAATATAACCATATTTGAGGATTTTAACTTCAAATCATAGAGCGAGGTTTCGTATTATTTAGATCCAAGAAAAGACATATGACAGTGTTGTTTCCAATACAAATGATAAAAATCAATGTGTTTTCATTACAATTAACTAAAATGTTCCTGATTTTCTGTTTATATTACCGAGGGAAGATGTACACGTAAAATTGCTCTAATCCGGCTGAAACGTCGATATATGCAATAAAAACCGAACTTCTCCCCTTTTCAATATCTTACTCAGTATTTTAACGAGAAACAAATAGTTGATTGAAAATGAAGTATTTAAGGTTATTATCTAATCAATTATGTGTTTGCATCATTTTTATCGTATATATAATGAATTAATACCTATAGACTGAAAATTCACAAAAACGTGGAAAAACGGCAAAATATTGCGTAATTCGATGATATTTTGTTTAAATCAAATAAAGGAAAAGGGGATGATAAACGTCAAAATATTGCTAAATTCGATGATTTTTCGTACGAAACAAAATGCAAGAAAACTTGCTTAAAAAGCAATATTATGCGAAATTCTGAGATTTGAAGGCTAAATCACATATCGTGATACTACATGAAATAGAATCGAAATATTGGTAAAAATGAATATATTTACGTAGTATCAAACTACATGAAAAACGTGAAAAAAGTCACCATTTAACCATATTTGAGGATTTTAACTTCAAATCATAGAGCGAGGTTTCGTATTATTTAGATCCAAGAAAAGACATATGACAATGTTGTTTCCAATACAAATGATAAAAATCAATGTGTTTTCATTACAATTAACTAAAATGTTCCTGATTTTCTGTTTATATTACCGAGGGAAGATGTACACGTAAAACCGCTCTAATCCGGCTGAAACGTCGATATATGCAATAAAAACAGAACTTCTCCCCTTTTCAATATCTTACTCAGTATTTTAACGAGAAACAAATAGTTGATTGAAAATGAAGTATTTAAGGTTATTATCTAATCAATTATGTGTTTGCATCATTTTTATCATATATATAATGAATTAATACCTATAGACTGAAAATTCACAAAAACGTGGAAAAACGGCAAAATATTGCGTAATTCGATGATATTTTGTTTAAATCAAATAAAGGAAAAGGGGATGATAAACGTCAAAATATTGCTAAATTCGATGATTTTTCGTACGAAATAAAATGCAAGAAAACTTGCTTAAAATGCAATATTATGCGAAATTCTGAGATTTGAAGGCCAAATCACATATCGTGATACTACATGAAATAGAATCGAAATATTGGTAAAAATGAATATATTTACGTAGTATCAAACTACATGAAAAACGTGAAAAAAGTCCCCCGTTAACCATATTTGAGGATTTTAACTTCAAATCATAGAGCGAGGTTTCGTATTATTTAGATCCGAGAAAAGACAAATGACAATGTTGTTTCCAATACAAATGATAAAAATCAATGTGTTTTCATTAGAATGAACTAAAATGTTCCTGATTTTCCGTTTATATTACCGATGGAAGATGTACACGAAAATCGCTCTATTCCGGCTGAAACGTCGATATATGCAATAAAAACAGAACTTCTCCCCTTTTCAATATCTTACTCAGTATTTTAACGAGAAACAAATAGATGATTGAAAATGAATTATTTAAGGTTATTATCAATTATGTGTTTGCATAATTTTTGTCGTATATATATGAATTAATACCCATAGACTGAAAATTCACAAAAACGTGGAAAACGGCAAAATATTGCCTAATTCGATGATATTTTGTTTATGTCACATAAAGGAAAAGGGGATGATAAACGTCAAAATATTGCTAAATTCGATGATTTTTCGTACGAAACATAATGCAAGAAAACTTGCTTAAAATGCAATATTATGCGAAATTCTGAGATTTGAAGGCCAAATCACATATCGTGATACTACATGAAATAGTATCATTTTTATCGTATATATAATGAATTAATACCTATGGACTGAAAATTCACAAAAACGTGGAAAAACGGCAAAATATTGCCTAATTCGATGATATTTTGTTTATGTCGCATAAAGGAAAAGGGGAAGATAAACGTCAAAATATTGGTAAATTCGATGATTTTTCGTACAAAACAAAATGCAAGAAAACTTGCTTAAAATGAAATATTATGCGAAATTCTAAGATTTGAAGGCCAAATCACATATCGTGATACTACATGAAATAGAATCGAAATATTGGTAAAAATGAATATATTTACGTAGTATCAAACTACATGAAAAACGTGAAAAAAGTCACTATTTAACCATATTTGAGGATTTTATCTTCAAATCATAGAGAGAGGTTTCGTATTACTTAGATCCAAGAAAAGACTTATGACAATGCTGTTTCCAATACAAATGATAAAAATCAATGTGTTTTCATTACAATTAACTAAAATGTTCCTGATTTTCCGTTTATATTTCCGAGGGAATATGTACACGTAAAACCGCTCTAATCCGGCTGAAACGTCGATATATGCAATAAAAACCGAACTTCTCCCCTTTTCTATATTTTACTCAGTATTTTAACGAGAAACAAATAGATGATTGAAAATGAAGTATTTAAGGTTATTATCTAATTAATTATAGGTTTGCATCATTTTTATCGTATATATATGAATATATACGATAAAAATAGTCTAAACCCATAGACTTAAAATTCACAAAAACGTGGAAAACGGCAAAATATTGCCTAATTCGATGATATTTTATTTAAGTCACATAAAGGAAAAGGGGATGATAAACGTCAAAATATTGCTAAATCCGATGATTGTTCGTACGAAACAAAAGGCAAGAAAACTTGCTTAAAATGCAATATTATGCGAAATTCTGAGATTTGAAGGCCAAATCACATATCGTGATACTACATGAAATAGAATCGAAATATTGGTAAAAATGAATATATTTACGTAGTATCAAACTACATGAAAAACGTGAAAAAAGTCACCATTTAACCATATTTGAGGATTTTATCTTCAAATCATAGAGAGAGGTTTCGTATTATTTAGATCCAAGAAAAGACTTATGACAATGCTGTTTCCAATACAAATGATAAAAATCAATGTGTTTTCAATAGAATTAACTAAAATGTTCCTGATTTTCCGTTTATATTACCGAGGGAATATGTACACGTAAAACCGCTCTAATCCGGCTGAAACGTCGATATATGCAATAAAACCCGAACTTCTCCCCTTTTCAATATCTTACTCAGTATTTTACCGAGAAACAAATAGATGATTGAAAATGAAGTATTTAAGGTTATTATCTAATCAATTATGTGTTTGCATCATTTTTATCGTATATATAATGAATTAATACCTATAGACTGAAAATTCACAAAAACGTGGAAAAACGGCAAAATATTGCGTAATTCGATGATATTTTGTTTATGTCACATAAAGGAAAAGGGGATGATAAACGTCAAAATATTGCTAAATTCGATGATTTTTCGTACGAAACATAATGCAAGAAAACTTGCTTAAAATGCAATATTATGCGAAATTCTGAGATTTGAAGGCCAAATCAAATATCGTGATACTTCATGAAATAGAATCGAAATATTGGTAAAAATGAATATATTTACGTAGTATCAAACTACATGAAAAACGTGAAAAAAGTCACCATTTAACCATATTTGAGGATTTTAACTTCAAATCATAGAGCGAGGTTTCGTATTATTTAGATCCAAGAAAAGACATATGACAATGTTGTTTCCAATACAAATGATAAAAATCAATGTGTTTTCATTACAATTAACTAAAATGTTCCTGATTTTCCGTTTATATTACCGAGGGAATATGTACACGTAAAACCGCTCTAATCCGGCTGAAACGTCGATATATGCAATAAAAACCGAACTTCTCCCCTTTTCAATATCTTACTCAGTATTTTACCGAGAAACAAATAGATGATTGAAAATGAAGTATTTAAGGTTATTCTCTAATCAATTATGTGTTTGCATAATTTTTATCGTATATATATGAATTAATACCTATAGACTGAAAATTCACAAAAACGTGGAAAACGGCAAAATATTGCCTAATTCGATGATATTTTGTTTAAGTCACATAAAGGAAAAGGGGATGATAAACGTCAAAATATTGCTAAATTCGATGATTTTTCGTACGAAACAAAATGCAAGAAAACTAGCTTAAAATGCAATATTATGCGAAATTCTGAGATTTGAAGGCCAAATCACATATCGTGATACTACATGAAATAGTATCGAAATATTGGTAAAAATGAATATATTTACGTAATATCAAACTACATGAAAAACGTGAAAAAAGTCAATATATAACCATATTTGAGGATTTTAACTTCAAATCATAGAGCGAGGTTTCGTATTATTTAGATCCAAGAAAAGACATATGACAATGTTGTTTCCAATACAAATGATAAAAATCAATGTGTTTTCATTACAATTAACTAAAATGTTCCTGATTTTCTGTTTATATTACCGAGGGAAGATGTACACGTAAAACCGCTCTAATCCGGCTGAAACGTCGATATATGCAATAAAAACCGAACTTCTCCCCTTTTCAATATCTTACTCAGTATTTTAACGAGAAACAAATAGTTGATTGAAAATGAAGTATTTAAGGTTATTATCTAATCAATTATGTGTTTGCATCATTTTTATCGTATATATAATGAATTAATACCTATAGACTGAAAATTCACAAAAACGTGGAAAAACGGCAAAATATTGCCTAATTCGATGATATTTTGTTTAAGTCACATAAAGGAAAAGGGGATGATAAACGTCAAAATATTGCTAAATTCGATGATTTTTCGTACGAAACAAAATGCAAGAAAACTAGCTTAAAATGCAATATTATGCGAAATTCTGAGATTTGAAGGCTAAATCACATATCGTGATACTACATGAAATAGAATCGAAATATTGGTAAAAATGAATATATTTACGTAGTATCAAACTACATGAAAAACGTGAAAAAAGTCACCATTTAACCATATTTGAGGATTTTAACTTCAAATCATAGAGCGAGGTTTCGTATTATTTAGATCCAAGAAAAGACATATGACAATGTTGTTTCCAATACAAATGATAAAAATCAATGTGTTTTCATTACAATTAACTAAAATGTTCCTGATTTTCTGTTTATATTACCGAGGGAAGATGTACACGTAAAACCGCTCTAATCCGGCTGAAACGTCGATATATGCAATAAAAACAGAACTTCTCCCCTTTTCAATATCTTACTCAGTATTTTAACGAGAAACAAATAGTTGATTGAAAATGAAGTATTTAAGGTTATTATCTAATCAATTATGTGTTTGCATCATTTTTATCATATATATAATGAATTAATACCTATAGACTGAAAATTCACAAAAACGTGGAAAAACGGCAAAATATTGCGTAATTCGATGATATTTTGTTTAAATCAAATATAGGAAAAGGGGATGATAAACGTCAAAATATTGCTAAATTCGATGATTTTTCGTACGAAATAAAATGCAAGAAAACTTGCTTAAAATGCAATATTATGCGAAATTCTGAGATTTGAAGGCCAAATCACATATCGTGATACTACATGAAATAGAATCGAAATATTGGTAAAAATGAATATATTTACTTAGTATCAAACTACATGAAAAACGTGAAAAAAGTCACCCGTTAACCATATTTGAGGATTTTAACTTCAAATCATAGAGCGAGGTTTCGTATTATTTAGATCCGAGAAAAGACAAATGACAATGTTGTTTCCAATACAAATGATAAAAATCAATGTGTTTTCATTAGAATGAACTAAAATGTTCCTGATTTTCCGTTTATATTACCGATGGAAGATGTACACGAAAATCGCTCTATTCCGGCTGAAACGTCGATATATGCAATAAAAACAGAACTTCTCCCCTTTTCAATATCTTACTCAGTATTTTAACGAGAAACAAATAGATGATTGAAAATGAATTATTTAAGGTTATTATCAATTATGTGTTTGCATAATTTTTGTCGTATATATATGAATTAATACCCATAGACTGAAAATTCACAAAAACGTGGAAAACGGCAAAATATTGCCAAATTCGATGATATTTTGTTTATGTCACATAAAGGAAAAGGGGATGATAAACGTCAAAATATTGCTAAATTCGATGATTTTTCGTACGAAACATAATGCAAGAAAACTTGCTTAAAATGCAATATTATGCGAAATTCTGAGATTTGAAGGCCAAATCACATATCGTGATACTACATGAAATAGAATCGAAATATTGGTAAAAATGAATATATTTACTTAGTATCAAACTACATGAAAAACGTGAAAAAAGTCACCCGTTAACCATATTTGAGGATTTTAACTTCAAATCATAGAGCGAGGTTTCGTATTATTTAGATCCGAGAAAAGACAAATGACAATGTTGTTTCCAATACAAATGATAAAAATCAATGTGTTTTCATTAGAATGAACTAAAATGTTCCTGATTTTCCGTTTATATTACCGATGGAAGATGTACACGAAAATCGCTCTATTCCGGCTGAAACGTCGATATATGCAATAAAAACAGAACTTCTCCCCTTTTCAATATCTTACTCAGTATTTTAACGAGAAACAAATAGATGATTGAAAATGAATTATTTAAGGTTATTATCAATTATGTGTTTGCATAATTTTTGTCGTATATATATGAATTAATACCCATAGACTGAAAATTCACAAAAACGTGGAAAACGGCAAAATATTGCCAAATTCGATGATATTTTGTTTATGTCACATAAAGGAAAAGGGGATGATAAACGTCAAAATATTGCTAAATTCGATGATTTTTCGTACGAAACATAATGCAAGAAAACTTGCTTAAAATGCAATATTATGCGAAATTCTGAGATTTGAAGGCCAAATCACATATCGTGATACTACATGAAATAGTATCATTTTTATCGTATATATAATGAATTAATACCTATGGACTGAAAATTCACAAAAACGTGGAAAAACGGCAAAATATTGCCTAATTCGATGATATTTTGTTTAAGTCGCATAAAGGAAAAGGGGAAGATAAACGTCAAAATATTGCTAAATTCGATGATTTTTCGTACAAAACAAAATGCAAGAAAACTTGCTTAAAATGAAATATTATGCGAAATTCTAAGATTTGAAGGCCAAATCACATATCGTGATACTACATGAAATAGAATCGAAATATTGGTAAAAATGAATATATTTACGTAGTATCAAACTACATGAAAAACGTGAAAAAAGTCACTATTTAACCATATTTGAGGATTTTATCTTCAAATCATAGAGAGAGGTTTCGTATTACTTAGATCCAAGAAAAGACTTATGACAATGCTGTTTCCAATACAAATGATAAAAATCAATGTGTTTTCATTACAATTAACTAAAATGTTCCTGATTTTCCGTTTATATTTCCGAGGGAATATGTACACGTAAAACCGCTCTAATCCGGCTGAAACGTCGATATATGCAATAAAAACCGAACTTCTCCCCTTTTCTATATTTTACTCAGTATTTTAACGAGAAACAAATAGATGATTGAAAATGAAGTATTTAAGGTTATTATCTAATTAATTATAGGTTTGCATCATTTTTATCGTATATATATGAATATATACGATAAAAATAGTCTAAACCCATAGACTTAAAATTCACAAAAACGTGGAAAACGGCAAAATATTGCCTAATTCGATGATATTTTGTTTAAGTCACATAAAGGAAAAGGGGATGATAAACGTCAAAATATTGCTAAATTCGATGATTGTTCGTACGAAACAAAAGGCAAGAAAACTTGCTTAAAATGCAATATTATGCGAAATTCTGAGATTTGAAGGCCAAATCACATATCGTGATACTACATGAAATAGAATCGAAATATTGGTAAAAATGAATATATTTACGTAGTATCAAACTACATGAAAAACGTGAAAAAAGTCACCATTTAACCATATTTGAGGATTTTAACTTCAAATCATAGAGCGAGGTTTCGTATTATTTAGATCCAAGAAAAGACATATGACAATGTTGTTTCCAATACAAATGATAAAAATCAATGTGTTTTCATTACAATTAACTAAAATGTTCCTGATTTTCCGTTTATATTACCGAGGGAATATGTACACGTAAAACCGCTCTAATCCGGCTGAAACGTCGATATATGCAATAAAAACCGAACTTCTCCCCTTTTCAATATCTTACTCAGTATTTTACCGAGAAACAAATAGATTATTGAAAATGAAGTATTTAAGGTTATTATCTAATCAATTATGTGTTTGCATCATTTTTATCGTATATATAATGAATTAATACCTATAGACTGAAAATTCACAAAAACGTGGAAAAACGGCAAAATATTGCGTAATTCGATGATATTTTGTTTATGTCACATAAAGGAAAAGGGGATGATAAACGTCAAAATATTGCTAAATTCGATGATTTTTCGTACGAAATAAAATGCAAGAAAACTTGCTTAAAATGCAATATTATGCGAAATTCTGAGATTTGAAGGCCAAATCACATATCGTGATACTACATGAATAGAATCGAAATATTGGTAAAAATGAATATATTTACGTAGTATCAAACTACATGAAAAACGTGAAAAAAGTCACCATTTAACCATATTTGAGGATTTTAACTTCAAATCATAGAGCGAGGTTTCGTATTATTTAGATCCAAGAAAAGACATATGACAATGCTGTTTCCAATACAAATGATAAAAATCAATGTGTTTTCATTACAATTAACTAAAATGTTCCTGATTTTCTGTTTATATTACCGAGGGAAGATGTACACGTAAAACCGCTCTAATCCGGCTGAAACGTCGATATATGCAATAAAAACAGAACTTCTCCCCTTTTCAATATCTTACTCAGTATTTTAACGAGAAACAAATAGTTGATTGAAAATGAAGTATTTAAGGTTATTATCTAATCAATTATGTGTTTGCATCATTTTTATCATATATATAATGAATTAATACCTATAGACTGAAAATTCACAAAAACGTGGAAAAACGGCAAAATATTGCGTAATTCGATGATATTTTGTTTAAATCAAATAAAGGAAAAGGGGATGATAAACGTCAAAATATTGCTAAATTCGATGATTTTTCGTACGAAATAAAATGCAAGAAAACTTGCTTAAAATGCAATATTATGCGAAATTCTGAGATTTGAAGGCCAAATCACATATCGTGATACTACATGAAATAGAATCGAAATATTGGTAAAAATGAATATGTTTACTTAGTATCAAACTACATGAAAAACGTGAAAAAAGTCACCCGTTAACCATATTTGAGGATTTTAACTTCAAATCATAGAGCGAGGTTTCGTATTATTTAGATCCGAGAAAAGACAAATGACAATGTTGTTTCCAATACAAATGATAAAAATCAATGTGTTTTCATTAGAATGAACTAAAATGTTCCTGATTTTCCGTTTATATTACCGATGGAAGATGTACACGAAAATCGCTCTATTCCGGCTGAAACGTCGATATAAGCAATAAAAACAGAACTTCTCCCCTTTTCAATATCTTACTCAGTATTTTAACGAGAAACAAATAGATGATTGAAAATGAATTATTTAAGGTTATTATCAATTATGTGTTTGCATAATTTTTGTCGTATATATATGAATTAATACCCATAGACTGAAAATTCACAAAAACGTGGAAAACGGCAAAATATTGCCTAATTCGATGATATTTTGTTTATGTCACATAAAGGAAAAGGGGATGATAAACGTCAAAATATTGCTAAATTCGATGATTTTTCGTACGAAACATAATGCAAGAAAACTTGCTTAAAATGCAATATTATGCGAAATTCTGAGATTTGAAGGCCAAATCACATATCGTGATACTACATGAAATAGTATCATTTTTATCGTATATATAATGAATTAATACCTATGGACTGAAAATTCACAAAAACGTGGAAAAACGGCAAAATATTGCCTAATTCGATGATATTTTGTTTATGTCGCATAAAGGAAAAGGGGAAGATAAACGTCAAAATATTGGTAAATTCGATGATTTTTCGTACAAAACAAAATGCAAGAAAACTTGCTTAAAATGAAATATTATGCGAAATTCTAAGATTTGAAGGCCAAATCACATATCGTGATACTACATGAAATAGAATCGAAATATTGGTAAAAATGAATATATTTACGTAGTATCAAACTACATGAAAAACGTGAAAAAAGTCACTATTTAACCATATTTGAGGATTTTATCTTCAAATCATAGAGAGAGGTTTCGTATTACTTAGATCCAAGAAAAGACTTATGACAATGCTGTTTCCAATACAAATGTTAAAAATCAATGTGTTTTCATTACAATTAACTAAAATGTTCCTGATTTTCCGTTTATATTTCCGAGGGAATATGTACACGTAAAACCGCTCTAATCCGGCTGAAACGTCGATATATGCAATAAAAACCGAACTTCTCCCCTTTTCTATATTTTACTCAGTATTTTAACGAGAAACAAATAGATGATTGAAAATGAAGTATTTAAGGTATCTAATTAATTATAGGTTTGCATCATTTTTATCGTATATATATGAATATATACGATAAAAATAGTCTAAACCCATAGACTTAAAATTCACAAAAACGTGGAAAACGGCAAAATATTGCCTAATTCGATGATATTTTATTTAAGTCACATAAAGGAAAAGGGGATGATAAACGTCAAAATATTGCTAAATCCGATGATTGTTCGTACGAAACAAAAGGCAAGAAAACTTGCTTAAAATGCAATATTATGCGAAATTCTGAGATTTGAAGGCCAAATCACATATCGTGATACTACATGAAATAGAATCGAAATATTGGTAAAAATGAATATATTTACGTAGTATCAAACTACATGAAAAACGTGAAAAAAGTCACCATTTAACCATATTTGAGGATTTTAACTTCAAATCATAGAGCGAGGTTTCGTATTATTTAGATCCAAGAAAAGACATATGACAATGTTGTTTCCAATACAAATGATAAAAATCAATGTGTTTTCATTACAATTAACTAAAATGTTCCTGATTTTCCGTTTATATTACCGAGGGAATATGTACACGTAAAACCGCTCTAATCCGGCTGAAACGTCGATATATGCAATAAAAACCGAACTTCTCCCCTTTTCAATATCTTACTCAGTATTTTACCGAGAAACAAATAGATGATTGAAAATGAAGTATTTAAGGTTATTATCTAATCAATTATGTGTTTGCATCATTTTTATCGTATATATAATGAATTAATACCTATAGACTGAAAATTCACAAAAACGTGGAAAAACGGCAAAATATTGCGTAATTCGATGATATTTTGTTTATGTCACATAAAGGAAAAGGGGATGATAAACGTCAAAATATTGCTAAATTCGATGATTTTTCGTACGAAACATAATGCAAGAAAACTTGCTTAAAATGCAATATTATGCGAAATTCTGAGATTTGAAGGCCAAATCAAATATCGTGATACTACATGAAATAGAATCGAAATATTGGTAAAAATGAATATATTTACGTAGTATCAAACTACATGAAAAACGTGAAAAAAGTCACCATTTAACCATATTTGAGGATTTTAACTTCAAATCATAGAGCGAGGTTTCGTATTATTTAGATCCAAGAAAAGACATATGACAATGTTGTTTCCAATACAAATGATAAAAATCAATGTGTTTTCATTACAATTAACTAAAATGTTCCTGATTTTCCGTTTATATTACCGAGGGAATATGTACACGTAAAACCGCTCTAATCCGGCTGAAACGTCGATATATGCAATAAAAACCGAACTTCTCCCCTTTTCAATATCTTACTCAGTATTTTACCGAGAAACAAATAGATGATTGAAAATGAAGTATTTAAGGTTATTCTCTAATCAATTATGTGTTTGCATAATTTTTATCGTATATATATGAATTAATACCTATAGACTGAAAATTCACAAAAACGTGGAAAACGGCAAAATATTGCCTAATTCGATGATATTTTGTTTAAGTCACATAAAGGAAAAGGGGATGATAAACGTCAAAATATTGCTAAATTCGATGATTTTTCGTACGAAACAAAATGCAAGAAAACTAGCTTAAAATGCAATATTATGCGAAATTCTGAGATTTGAAGGCCAAATCACATATCGTGATACTACATGAAATAGTATCGAAATATTGGTAAAAATGAATATATTTACGTAATATCAAACTACATGAAAAACGTGAAAAAAGTCAATATATAACCATATTTGAGGATTTTAACTTCAAATCATAGAGCGAGGTTTCGTATTATTTAGATCCAAGAAAAGACATATGACAATGTTGTTTCCAATACAAATGATAAAAATCAATGTGTTTTCATTACAATTAACTAAAATGTTCCTGATTTTCTGTTTATATTACCGAGGGAAGATGTACACGTAAAACCGCTCTAATCCGGCTGAAACGTCGATATATGCAATAAAAACCGAACTTCTCCCCTTTTCAATATCTTACTCAGTATTTTAACGAGAAACAAATAGTTGATTGAAAATGAAGTATTTAAGGTTATTATCTAATCAATTATGTGTTTGCATCATTTTTATCGTATATATAATGAATTAATACCTATAGACTGAAAATTCACAAAAACGTGGAAAAACGGCAAAATATTGCCTAATTCGATGATATTTTGTTTAAGTCACATAAAGGAAAAGGGGATGATAAACGTCAAAATATTGCTAAATTCGATGATTTTTCGTACGAAACAAAATGCAAGAAAACTAGCTTAAAATGCAATATTATGCGAAATTCTGAGATTTGAAGGCTAAATCACATATCGTGATACTACATGAAATAGAATCGAAATATTGGTAAAAATGAATATATTTACGTAGTATCAAACTACATGAAAAACGTGAAAAAAGTCACCATTTAACCATATTTGAGGATTTTAACTTCAAATCATAGAGCGAGGTTTCGTATTATTTAGATCCAAGAAAAGACATATGACAATGTTGTTTCCAATACAAATGATAAAAATCAATGTGTTTTCATTACAATTAACTAAAATGTTCCTGATTTTCTGTTTATATTACCGAGGGAAGATGTACACGTAAAACCGCTCTAATCCGGCTGAAACGTCGATATATGCAATAAAAACAGAACTTCTCCCCTTTTCAATATCTTACTCAGTATTTTAACGAGAAACAAATAGTTGATTGAAAATGAAGTATTTAAGGTTATTATCTAATCAATTATGTGTTTGCATCATTTTTATCATATATATAATGAATTAATACCTATAGACTGAAAATTCACAAAAACGTGGAAAAACGGCAAAATATTGCGTAATTCGATGATATTTTGTTTAAATCAAATAAAGGAAAAGGGGATGATAAACGTCAAAATATTGCTAAATTTGATGATTTTTCGTACGAAATAAAATGCAAGAAAACTTGCTTAAAATGCAATATTATGCGAAATTCTGAGATTTGAAGGCCAAATCACATATCGTGATACTACATGAAATAGAATCGAAATATTGGTAAAAATGAATATATTTACTTAGTATCAAACTACATGAAAAACGTGAAAAAAGTCACCCGTTAACCATATTTGAGGATTTTAACTTCAAATCATAGAGCGAGGTTTCGTATTATTTAGATCCGAGAAAAGACAAATGACAATGTTGTTTCCAATACAAATGATAAAAATCAATGTGTTTTCATTAGAATGAACTAAAATGTTCCTGATTTTCCGTTTATATTACCGATGGAAGATGTACACGAAAATCGCTCTATTCCGGCTGAAACGTCGATATATGCAATAAAAACAGAACTTCTCCCCTTTTCAATATCTTACTCAGTATTTTAACGAGAAACAAATAGATGATTGAAAATGAATTATTTAAGGTTATTATCAATTATGTGTTTGCATAATTTTTGTCGTATATATATGAATTAATACCCATAGAATGAAAATTCACAAAAACGTGGAAAACGGCAAAATATTGCCTAATTCGATGATATTTTGTTTATGTCACATAAAGGAAAAGGGGATGATAAACGTCAAAATATTGCTAAATTCGATGATTTTTCGTACGAAACATAATGCAAGAAAACTTGCTTAAAATGCAATATTATGCGAAATTCTGAGATTTGAAGGCCAAATCACATATCGTGATACTACATGAAATAGTATCATTTTTATCGTATATATAACGAATTAATACCTATGGACTGAAAATTCACAAAAACGTGGAAAAACGGCAAAATATTGCCTAATTCGATGATATTTTGTTTAAGTCGCATAAAGGAAAAGGGGAAGATAAACGTCAAAATATTGCTAAATTCGATGATTTTTCGTACAAAACAAAATGCAAGAAAACTTGCTTAAAATGAAATATTATGCGAAATTCTAAGATTTGAAGGCCAAATCACATATCGTGATACTACATGAAATAGAATCGAAATATTGGTAAAAATGAATATATTTACGTAGTATCAAACTACATGAAAAACGTGAAAAAAGTCACTATTTAACCATATTTGAGGATTTTATCTTCAAATCATAGAGAGAGGTTTCGTATTACTTAGATCCAAGAAAAGACTTATGACAATGCTGTTTCCAATACAAATGATAAAAATCAATGTGTTTTCATTACAATTAACTAAAATGTTCCTGATTTTCCGTTTATATTTCCGAGGGAATATGTACACGTAAAACCGCTCTAATCCGGCTGAAACGTCGATATATGCAATAAAAACCGAACTTCTCCCCTTTTCTATATTTTACTCAGTATTTTAACGAGAAACAAATAGATGATTGAAAATGAAGTATTTAAGGTTATTATCTAATTAATTATAGGTTTGCATCATTTTTATCGTATATATATGAATATATACGATAAAAATAGTCTAAACCCATAGACTTAAAATTCACAAAAACGTGGAAAACGGCAAAATATTGCCTAATTCGATGATATTTTGTTTAAGTCACATAAAGGAAAAGGGGATGATAAACGTCAAAATATTGCTAAATTCGATGATTGTTCGTACGAAACAAAAGGCAAGAAAACTTGCTTAAAATGCAATATTATGCGAAATTCTGAGATTTGAAGGCCAAATCACATATCGTGATACTACATGAAATAGAATCGAAATATTGGTAAAAATGAATATATTTACGTAGTATCAAACTACATGAAAAACGTGAAAAAAGTCACCATTTAACCATATTTGAGGATTTTAACTTCAAATCATAGAGCGAGGTTTCGTATTATTTAGATCCAAGAAAAGACATATGACAATGTTGTTTCCAATACAAATGATAAAAATCAATGTGTTTTCATTACAATTAACTAAAATGTTCCTGATTTTCCGTTTATATTACCGAGGGAATATGTACACGTAAAACCGCTCTAATCCGGCTGAAACGTCGATATATGCAATAAAAACCGAACTTCTCCCCTTTTCAATATCTTACTCAGTATTTTACCGAGAAACAAATAGATTATTGAAAATGAAGTATTTAAGGTTATTATCTAATCAATTATGTGTTTGCATCATTTTTATCGTATATATAATGAATTAATACCTATAGACTGAAAATTCACAAAAACGTGGAAAAACGGCAAAATATTGCGTAATTCGATGATATTTTGTTTATGTCACATAAAGGAAAAGGGGATGATAAACGTCAAAATATTGCTAAATTCGATGATTTTTCGTACGAAATAAAATGCAAGAAAACTTGCTTAAAATGCAATATTATGCGAAATTCTGAGATTTGAAGGCCAAATCACATATCGTGATACTACATGAATAGAATCGAAATATTGGTAAAAATGAATATATTTACGTAGTATCAAACTACATGAAAAACGTGAAAAAAGTCACCATTTAACCATATTTGAGGATTTTAACTTCAAATCATAGAGCGAGGTTTCGTATTATTTAGATCCAAGAAAAGACATATGACAATGCTGTTTCCAATACAAATGATAAAAATCAATGTGTTTTCATTACAATTAACTAAAATGTTCCTGATTTTCTGTTTATATTACCGAGGGAAGATGTACACGTAAAACCGCTCTAATCCGGCTGAAACGTCGATATATGCAATAAAAACAGAACTTCTCCCCTTTTCAATATCTTACTCAGTATTTTAACGAGAAACAAATAGTTGATTGAAAATGAAGTATTTAAGGTTATTATCTAATCAATTATGTGTTTGCATCATTTTTATCATATATATAATGAATTAATACCTATAGACTGAAAATTCACAAAAACGTGGAAAAACGGCAAAATATTGCGTAATTCGATGATATTTTGTTTAAATCAAATAAAGGAAAAGGGGATGATAAACGTCAAAATATTGCTAAATTCGATGATTTTTCGTACGAAATAAAATGCAAGAAAACTTGCTTAAAATGCAATATTATGCGAAATTCTGAGATTTGAAGGCCAAATCACATATCGTGATACTACATGAAATAGAATCGAAATATTGGTAAAAATGAATATATTTACTTAGTATCAAACTACATGAAAAACGTGAAAAAAGTCACCCGTTAACCATATTTGAGGATTTTAACTTCAAATCATAGAGCGAGGTTTCGTATTATTTAGATCCGAGAAAAGACAAATGACAATGTTGTTTCCAATACAAATGATAAAAATCAATGTGTTTTCATTAGAATGAACTAAAATGTTCCTGATTTTCCGTTTATATTACCGATGGAAGATGTACACGAAAATCGCTCTATTCCGGCTGAAACGTCGATATATGCAATAAAAACAGAACTTCTCCCCTTTTCAATATCTTACTCAGTATTTTAACGAGAAACAAATAGATGATTGAAAATGAATTATTTAAGGTTATTATCAATTATGTGTTTGCATAATTTTTGTCGTATATATATGAATTAATACCCATAGACTGAAAATTCACAAAAACGTGGAAAACGGCAAAATATTGCCTAATTCGATGATATTTTGTTTATGTCACATAAAGGAAAAGGGGATGATAAACGTCAAAATATTGCTAAATTCGATGATTTTTCGTACGAAACATAATGCAAGAAAACTTGCTTAAAATGCAATATTATGCGAAATTCTGAGATTTGAAGGCCAAATCACATATCGTGATACTACATGAAATAGTATCATTTTTATCGTATATATAATGAATTAATACCTATGGACTGAAAATTCACAAAAACGTGGAAAAACGGCAAAATATTGCCTAATTCGATGATATTTTATTTAAGTCGCATAAAGGAAAAGGGGAAGATAAACGTCAAAATATTGCTAAATTCGATGATTTTTCGTACAAAACAAAATGCAAGAAAACTTGCTTAAAATGAAATATTATGCGAAATTCTAAGATTTGAAGGCCAAATCACATATCGTGATACTACATGAAATAGAATCGAAATATTGGTAAAAATGAATATATTTACGTAGTATCAAACTACATGAAAAACGTGAAAAAAGTCACTATTTAACCATATTTGAGGATTTTATCTTCAAATCATAGAGAGAGGTTTCGTATTACTTAGATCCAAGAAAAGACTTATGACAATGCTGTTTCCAATACAAATGATAAAAATCAATGTGTTTTCATTACAATTAACTAAAATGTTCCTGATTTTCCGTTTATATTTCCGAGGGAATATGTACACGTAAAACCGCTCTAATCCGGCTGAAACGTCGATATATGCAATAAAAACCGAACTTCTCCCCTTTTCTATATTTTACTCAGTATTTTAACGAGAAACAAATAGATGATTGAAAATGAAGTATTTAAGGTTATTATCTAATTAATTATAGGTTTGCATCATTTTTATCGTATATATATGAATATATACGATAAAAATAGTCTAAACCCATAGACTTAAAATTCACAAAAACGTGGAAAACGGCAAAATATTGCCTAATTCGATGATATTTTGTTTAAGTCACATAAAGGAAAAGGGGATGATAAACGTCAAAATATTGCTAAATTCGATGATTGTTCGTACGAAACAAAAGGCAAGAAAACTTGCTTAAAATGCAATATTATGCGAAATTCTGAGATTTGAAGGCCAAATCACATATCGTGATACTACATGAAATAGAATCGAAATATTGGTAAAAATGAATATATTTACGTAGTATCAAACTACATGAAAAACGTGAAAAAAGTCACCATTTAACCATATTTGAGGATTTTAACTTCAAATCATAGAGCGAGGTTTCGTATTATTTAGATCCAAGAAAAGACATATGACAATGTTGTTTCCAATACAAATGATAAAAATCAATGTGTTTTCATTACAATTAACTAAAATGTTCCTGATTTTCCGTTTATATTACCGAGGGAATATGTACACGTAAAACCGCTCTAATCCGGCTGAAACGTCGATATATGCAATAAAAACCGAACTTCTCCCCTTTTCAATATCTTACTCAGTATTTTACCGAGAAACAAATAGATGATTGAAAATGAAGTATTTAAGGTTATTATCTAATCAATTATGTGTTTGCATCATTTTTATCGTATATATAATGAATTAATACCTATAGACTGAAAATTCACAAAAACGTGGAAAAACGGCAAAATATTGCGTAATTCGATGATATTTTGTTTATGTCACATAAAGGAAAAGGGGATGATAAACGTCAAAATATTGCTAAATTCGATGATTTTTCGTACGAAATAAAATGCAAGAAAACTTGCTTAAAATGCAATATTATGCGAAATTCTGAGATTTGAAGGCCAAATCACATATCGTGATACTACATGAATAGAATCGAAATATTGGTAAAAATGAATATATTTACGTAGTATCAAACTACATGAAAAACGTGAAAAAAGTCACCATTTAACCATATTTGAGGATTTTAACTTCAAATCATAGAGCGAGGTTTCGTATTATTTAGATCCAAGAAAAGACATATGACAATGCTGTTTCCAATACAAATGATAAAAATCAATGTGTTTTCATTACAATTAACTAAAATGTTCCTGATTTTCTGTTTATATTACCGAGGGAAGATGTACACGTAAAACCGCTCTAATCCGGCTGAAACGTCGATATATGCAATAAAAACAGAACTTCTCCCCTTTTCAATATCTTACTCAGTATTTTAACGAGAAACAAATAGTTGATTGAAAATGAAGTATTTAAGGTTATTATCTAATCAATTAAGTGTTTGCATCATTTTTATCATATATATAATGAATTAATACCTATAGACTGAAAATTCACAAAAACGTGGAAAAACGGCAAAATATTGCGTAATTCGATGATATTTTGTTTAAATCAAATAAAGGAAAAGGGGATGATAAACGTCAAAATATTGCTAAATTCGATGATTTTTCGTACGAAATAAAATGCAAGAAAACTTGCTTAAAATGCAATATTATGCGAAATTCTGAGATTTGAAGGCCAAATCACATATCGTGATACTACATGAATAGAATCGAAATATTGGTAAAAATGAATATATTTACGTAGTATCAAACTACATGAAAAACGTGAAAAAAGTCACTATTTAACCATATTTGAGGATTTTATCTTCAAATCATAGAGAGAGGTTTCGTATTATTTAGATCCGAGAAAAGACTTATGACAATGCTGTTTCCAATACAAATGATAAAAATCAATGTGTTTTCATTAGAATTAACTAAAATGTTCCTGATTTTCCGTTTATATTACCGAGGGAAGATGAACACGTAAAACCGCTCTAATCCGGCTGAAACGTCGATATATGCAATAAAAACCGAACTTCTCCCCTTTTCTATATTTTACTCAGTATTTTAACGAGAAACAAATAGATGATTGAAAATGAAGTATTTAAGGTTATTATCTAATTAATTATAGGTTTGCATCATTTTTATCGTATATATATGAATATATACGATAAAAATAGTCTAAACCCATAGACTTAAAATTCACAAAAACGTGGAAAACGGCAAAATATTGCCTAATTCGATGATATTTTGTTGAAGTCACATAAAGGAAAAGGGGATGATAAACGTCAAAATATTGCTAAATTCGATGATTGTTCGTACGAAACAAAAGGCAAGAAAACTTGCTTAAAATGCAATATTATGCGAAATTCTGAGATTTGAAGGCCAAATCACATATCGTGATACTACATGAAATAGAATCGAAATATTGGTAAAAATGAATATATTTACGTAGTATCAAACTACATGAAAAACGTGAAAAAAGTCACCATTTAACCATATTTGAGGATTTTAACTTCAAATCATAGAGCGAGGTTTCGTATTATTTAGATCCAAGAAAAGACATATGACAATGTTGTTTCCAATACAAATGATAAAAATCAATGTGTTTTCATTACAATTAACTAAAATGTTCCTGATTTTCCGTTTATATTACCGAGGGAATATGTACACGTAAAACCGCTCTAATCCGGCTGAAACGTCGATATATGCAATAAAAACCGAACTTCTCCCCTTTTCAATATCTTACTCAGTATTTTACCGAGAAACAAATAGATGATTGAAAATGAAGTATTTAAGGTTATTCTCCAATCAATTATGTGTTTGCATAATTTTTATCGTATATATATGAATTAATACCTATAGACTGAAAATTCACAAAAACGTGGAAAACTGCAAAATATTGCCTAATTCGATGATATTTTGTTTAAGTCACATAAAGGAAAAGGGGATGATAAACGTCAAAATATTGATAAATTCGATGATTTTTCGTACGAAACAAAATGCAAGAAAACTAGCTTAAAATGCAATATTATGCGAAATTCTGAGATTTGAAGGCCAAATCACATATCGTGATACTACATGAAATACTATCGAAATATTGGTAAAAATGAATATATTTACGTAATATCAAACTACATGAAAAACGTGAAAAAAGTCAAAATATAACCATATTTGAGGATTTTTAACTTCAAATCATAGAGCGAGGTTTCGTATTATTTAGATCCAAGAAAAGACATATGACAGTGTTGTTTCCAATACAAATGATAAAAATCAATGTGTTTTCATTACAATTAACTAAAATGTTCCTGATTTTCTGTTTATATTACCGAGGGAAGATGTACACGTAAAACCGCTCTAATCCGGCTGAAACGTCGATATATGCAATAAAAACCGAACTTCTCCCCTTTTCAATATCTTACTCAGTATTTTAACGAGAAACAAATAGTTGATTGAAAATGAAGTATTTAAGGTTATTATCTAATCAATTATGTGTTTGCATCATTTTTATCGTATATATAATGAATTAATACCTATAGACTGAAAATTCACAAAAACGTGGAAAAACGGCAAAATATTGCGTAATTCGATGATATTTTGTTTAAATCAAATAAAGGAAAAGGGGATGATAAACGTCAAAATATTGCTAAATTCGATGATTTTTCGTACGAAACAAAATGCAAGAAAACTTGCTTAAAAAGCAATATTATGCGAAATTCTGAGATTTGAAGGCTAAATCACATATCGTGATACTACATGAAATAGAATCGAAATATTGGTAAAAATGAATATATTTACGTAGTATCAAACTACATGAAAAACGTGAAAAAAGTCACCATTTAACCATATTTGAGGATTTTAACTTCAAATCATAGAGCGAGGTTTCGTATTATTTAGATCCAAGAAAAGACATATGACAATGTTGTTTCCAATACAAATGATAAAAATCAATGTGTTTTCATTACAATTAACTAAAATGTTCCTGATTTTCTGTTTATATTACCGAGGGAAGATGTACACGTAAAACCGCTCTAATCCGGCTGAAACGTCGATATATGCAATAAAAACAGAACTTCTCCCCTTTTCAATATCTTACTCAGTATTTTAACGAGAAACAAATAGTTGATTGAAAATGAAGTATTTAAGGTTATTATCTAATCAATTATGTGTTTGCATCATTTTTATCATATATATAATGAATTAATACCTATAGACTGAAAATTCACAAAAACGTGGAAAAACGGCAAAATATTGCGTAATTCGATGATATTTTGTTTAAATCAAATAAAGGAAAAGGGGATGATAAACGTCAAAATATTGCTAAATTCGATGATTTTTCGTACGAAATAAAATGCAAGAAAACTTGCTTAAAATGCAATATTATGCGAAATTCTGAGATTTGAAGGCCAAATCACATATCGTGATACTACATGAATAGAATCGAAATATTGGTAAAAATGAATATATTTACGTAGTATCAAACTACATGAAAAACGTGAAAAAAGTCACTATTTAACCATATTTGAGGATTTTATCTTCAAATCATAGAGAGAGGTTTCGTATTATTTAGATCCGAGAAAAGACTTATGACAATGCTGTTTCCAATACAAATGATAAAAATCAATGTGTTTTCATTAGAATTAACTAAAATGTTCCTGATTTTCCGTTTATATTACCGAGGGAAGATGAACACGTAAAACCGCTCTAATCCGGCTGAAACGTCGATATATGCAATAAAAACCGAACTTCTCCCCTTTTCTATATTTTACTCAGTATTTTAACGAGAAACAAATAGATGATTGAAAATGAAGTATTTAAGGTTATTATCTAATTAATTATAGGTTTGCATCATTTTTATCGTATATATATGAATATATACGATAAAAATAGTCTAAACCCATAGACTTAAAATTCACAAAAACGTGGAAAACGGCAAAATATTGCCTAATTCGATGATATTTTGTTTAAGTCACATAAAGGAAAAGGGGATGATAAACGTCAAAATATTGCTAAATTCGATGATTGTTCGTACGAAACAAAAGGCAAGAAAACTTGCTTAAAATGCAATATTATGCGAAATTCTGAGATTTGAAGGCCAAATCACATATCGTGATACTACATGAAATAGAATCGAAATATTGGTAAAAATGAATATATTTACGTAGTATCAAACTACATGAAAAACGTGAAAAAAGTCACCATTTAACCATATTTGAGGATTTTAACTTCAAATCATAGAGCGAGGTTTCGTATTATTTAGATCCAAGAAAAGACATATGACAATGTTGTTTCCAATACAAATGATAAAAATCAATGTGTTTTCATTACAATTAACTAAAATGTTCCTGATTTTCCGTTTATATTACCGAGGGAATATGTACACGTAAAACCGCTCTAATCCGGCTAAAACGTCGATATATGCAATAAAAACCGAACTTCTACCCCTTTTCAATATCTTACTCAGTATTTTACCGAGAAACAAATAGATGATTGAAAATGAAGTATTTAAGGTTATTCTCTAATCAATTATGTGTTTGCATAATTTTTATCGTATATATATGAATTAATACCTATAGACTGAAAATTCACAAAAACGTGGAAAACGGCAAAATATTGCCTAATTCGATGATATTTTGTTTAAGTCACATAAAGGAAAAGGGGATGATAAACGTCAAAATATTGCTAAATTCGATGATTTTTCGTACGAAACAAAATGCAAGAAAACTAGCTTAAAATGCAATATTATGCGAAATTCTCAGATTTGGAGGCCAAATCACATATCGTGATACTACATGAAATAGTATCGAAATATTGGTAAAAATGAATATATTTACGTAATATCAAACTACATGAAAAACGTGAAAAAAGTCAAAATATAACCATATTTGAGGATTTTAACTTCAAATCATAGAGCGAGGTTTCGTATTATTTAGATCCAAGAAAAGACATATGACAGTGTTGTTTCCAATACAAATGATAAAAATCAATGTGTTTTCATTACAATTAACTAAAATGTTCCTGATTTTCTGTTTATATTGCCGAGGGAAGATGTACACGTAAAACCGCTCTAATCCGGCTGAAACGTCGATATATGCAATAAAAACAGAACTTCTCCCCTTTTCAATATCTTACTCAGTATTTTAACGAGAAACAAATAGTTGATTGAAAATGAAGTATTTAAGGTTATTATCTAATCAATTATGTGTTTGCATCATTTTTATCATATATATAATGAATTAATACCTATAGACTGAAAATTCACAAAAACGTGGAAAAACGGCAAAATATTGCGTAATTCGATGATATTTTGTTTAAATCAAATAAAGGAAAAGGGGATGATAAACGTCAAAATATTGCTAAATTCGATGATTTTTCGTACGAAATAAAATGCAAGAAAACTTGCTTAAAATGCAATATTATGCGAAATTCTGATATTTGAAGGCCAAATCACATATCGTGATACTACATGAAATAGAATCGAAATATTGGTAAAATTGAATATATTTACGTAGTATCAAACTACATGAAAAACGTGAAAAAAGTCACCCGTTAACCATATTTGAGGATTTTAACTTCAAATCATAGAGCGAGGTTTCGTATTATTTAGATCCGAGAAAAGACAAATGACAATGTTGTTTCCAATACAAATGATAAAAATCAAAGTGTTTTCATTAGAATGAACTAAAATGTTCCTGATTTTCCGTTTATATTACCGATGGAAGATGTACACGAAAATCGCTCTATTCCGGCTGAAACGTCGATATATGCAATAAAAACAGAACTTCTCCCCTTTTCAATATCTTACTCAGTATTTTAACGAGAAACAAATAGATGATTGAAAATGAATTATTTAAGGTTATTATCAATTATGTGTTTGCATAATTTTTGTCGTATATATATGAATTAATACCCATAGACTGAAAATTCACAAAAACGTGGAAAACGGCAAAATATTGCCTAATTCGATGATATTTTGTTTATGTCACATAAAGGAAAAGGGGATGATAAACGTCAAAATATTGCTAAATTCGATGATTTTTCGTACGAAACATAATGCAAGAAAACTTGCTTAAAATGCAATATTATGCGAAATTCTGAGATTTGAAGGCCAAATCACATATCGTGATACTACATGAAATAGTATCATTTTTATCGTATATATAATGAATTAATACCTATGGACTGAAAATTCACAAAAACGTGGAAAAACGGCAAAATATTGCCTAATTCGATGATATTTTGTTTAAGTCGCATAAAGGAAAAGGGGAAGATAAACGTCAAAATATTGCTAAATTCGATGATTTTTCGTACAAAACAAAATGCAAGAAAACTTGCTTAAAATGAAATATTATGCGAAATTCTGAGATTTGAAGGCCAAATCACATATCGTGATACTACATGAATAGAATCGAAATATTGGTAAAAATGAATATATTTACGTAGTATCAAACTACATGAAAAACGTGAAAAAAGTCACTATTTAACCATATTTGAGGATTTTATCTTCAAATCATAGAGAGAGGTTTCGTATTATTTAGATCCGAGAAAAGACTTATGACAATGCTGTTTCCAATACAAATGATAAAAATCAATGTGTTTTCATTAGAATTAACTAAAATGTTCCTGATTTTCCGTTTATATTACCGAGGGAAGATGAACACGTAAAACCGCTCTAATCCGGCTGAAACGTCGATATATGCAATAAAAACCGAACTTCTCCCCTTTTCTATATTTTACTCAGTATTTTAACGAGAAACAAATAGATGATTGAAAATGAAGTATTTAAGGTTATTATCTAATTAATTATAGGTTTGCATCATTTTTATCGTATATATATGAATATATACGATAAAAATAGTCTAAACCCATAGACTTAAAATTCACAAAAACGTGGAAAACGGCAAAATATTGCCTAATTCGATGATATTTTGTTTAAGTCACATAAAGGAAAAGGGGATGATAAACGTCAAAATATTGCTAAATTCGATGATTGTTCGTATGAAACAAAAGGCAAGAAAACTTGCTTAAAATGCAATATTATGCGAAATTCTGAGATTTGAAGGCCAAATCACATATCGTGATACTACATGAAATAGAATCGAAATATTGGTAAAAATGAATATATTTACGTAGTATCAAACTACATGAAAAACGTGAAAAAAGTCACCATTTAACCATATTTGAGGATTTTAACTTCAAATCATAGAGCGAGGTTTCGTATTATTTAGATCCAAGAAAAGACATATGACAATGTTGTTTCCAATACAAATGATAAAAATCAATGTGTTTTCATTACAATTAACTAAAATGTTCCTGATTTTCCGTTTATATTACCGAGGGAATATGTACACGTAAAACCGCTCTAATCCGGCTAAAACGTCGATATATGCAATAAAAACCGAACTTCTACCCCTTTTCAATATCTTACTCAGTATTTTACCGAGAAACAAATAGATGATTGAAAATGAAGTATTTAAGGTTATTCTCTAATCAATTATGTGTTTGCATAATTTTTATCGTATATATATGAATTAATACCTATAGACTGAAAATTCACAAAAACGTGGAAAACGGCAAAATATTGCCTAATTCGATGATATTTTGTTTAAGTCACATAAAGGAAAAGGGGATGATAAACGTCAAAATATTGCTAAATTCGATGATTTTTCGTACGAAACAAAATGCAAGAAAACTAGCTTAAAATGCAATATTATGCGAAATTCTCAGATTTGGAGGCCAAATCACATATCGTGATACTACATGAAATAGTATCGAAATATTGGTAAAAATGAATATATTTACGTAATATCAAACTACATGAAAAACGTGAAAAAAGTCAAAATATAACCATATTTGAGGATTTTAACTTCAAATCATAGAGCGAGGTTTCGTATTATTTAGATCCAAGAAAAGACATATGACAGTGTTGTTTCCAATACAAATGATAAAAATCAATGTGTTTTCATTACAATTAACTAAAATGTTCCTGATTTTCTGTTTATATTGCCGAGGGAAGATGTACACGTAAAACCGCTCTAATCCGGCTGAAACGTCGATATATGCAATAAAAACAGAACTTCTCCCCTTTTCAATATCTTACTCAGTATTTTAACGAGAAACAAATAGTTGATTGAAAATGAAGTATTTAAGGTTATTATCTAATCAATTATGTGTTTGCATCATTTTTATCATATATATAATGAATTAATACCTATAGACTGAAAATTCACAAAAACGTGGAAAAACGGCAAAATATTGCGTAATTCGATGATATTTTGTTTAAATCAAATAAAGGAAAAGGGGATGATAAACGTCAAAATATTGCTAAATTCGATGATTTTTCGTACGAAATAAAATGCAAGAAAACTTGCTTAAAATGCAATATTATGCGAAATTCTGATATTTGAAGGCCAAATCACATATCGTGATACTACATGAAATAGAATCGAAATATTGGTAAAATTGAATATATTTACGTAGTATCAAACTACATGAAAAACGTGAAAAAAGTCACCCGTTAACCATATTTGAGGATTTTAACTTCAAATCATAGAGCGAGGTTTCGTATTATTTAGATCCGAGAAAAGACAAATGACAATGTTGTTTCCAATACAAATGATAAAAATCAAAGTGTTTTCATTAGAATGAACTAAAATGTTCCTGATTTTCCGTTTATATTACCGATGGAAGATGTACACGAAAATCGCTCTATTCCGGCTGAAACGTCGATATATGCAATAAAAACAGAACTTCTCCCCTTTTCAATATCTTACTCAGTATTTTAACGAGAAACAAATAGATGATTGAAAATGAATTATTTAAGGTTATTATCAATTATGTGTTTGCATAATTTTTGTCGTATATATATGAATTAATACCCATAGACTGAAAATTCACAAAAACGTGGAAAACGGCAAAATATTGCCTAATTCGATGATATTTTGTTTATGTCACATAAAGGAAAAGGGGATGATAAACGTCAAAATATTGCTAAATTCGATGATTTTTCGTACGAAACATAATGCAAGAAAACTTGCTTAAAATGCAATATTATGCGAAATTCTGAGATTTGAAGGCCAAATCACATATCGTGATACTACATGAAATAGTATCATTTTTATCGTATATATAATGAATTAATACCTATGGACTGAAAATTCACAAAAACGTGGAAAAACGGCAAAATATTGCCTAATTCGATGATATTTTGTTTAAGTCGCATAAAGGAAAAGGGGAAGATAAACGTCAAAATATTGCTAAATTCGATGATTTTTCGTACAAAACAAAATGCAAGAAAACTTGCTTAAAATGAAATATTATGCGAAATTCTGAGATTTGAAGGCCAAATCACATATCGTGATACTACATGAATAGAATCGAAATATTGGTAAAAATGAATATATTTGCGTAGTATCAAACTACATGAAAAACGTGAAAAAAGTCACTATTTAACCATATTTGAGGATTTTATCTTCAAATCATAGAGAGAGGTTTCGTATTATTTAGATCCGAGAAAAGACTTATGACAATGCTGTTTCCAATACAAATGATAAAAATCAATGTGTTTTCATTAGAATTAACTAAAATGTTCCTGATTTTCCGTTTATATTACCGAGGGAAGATGAACACGTAAAACCGCTCTAATCCGGCTGAAACGTCGATATATGCAATAAAAACCGAACTTCTCCCCTTTTCTATATTTTACTCAGTATTTTAACGAGAAACAAATAGATGATTGAAAATGAAGTATTTAAGGTTATTATCTAATTAATTATAGGTTTGCATCATTTTTATCGTATATATATGAATATATACGATAAAAATAGTCTAAACCCATAGACTTAAAATTCACAAAAACGTGGAAAACGGCAAAATATTGCCTAATTCGATGATATTTTGTTTAAGTCACATAAAGGAAAAGGGGATGATAAACGTCAAAATATTGCTAAATTCGATGATTGTTCGTACGAAACAAAAGGCAAGAAAACTTGCTTAAAATGCAATATTATGCGAAATTCTGAGATTTGAAGGCCAAATCACATATCGTGATACTACATGAAATAGAATCGAAATATTGGTAAAAATGAATATATTTACGTAGTATCAAACTACATGAAAAACGTGAAAAAAGTCACCATTTAACCATATTTGAGGATTTTAACTTCAAATCATAGAGCGAGGTTTCGTATTATTTAGATCCAAGAAAAGACATATGACCATGTTGTTTCCAATACAAATGATAAAAATCAATGTGTTTTCATTACAATTAACTAAAATGTTCCTGATTTTCTGTTTATATTACCGAGGGAAGATGTACACGTAAAATCGCTCTAATTCGGCTGAAACGTCGATATATGCAATAAAAACAAAACTTCTCCCCTTTTCAATATCTTACTTAGTATTTTAACGAAAAACAAATAGTTGATTGAAAATGAAGTATTTAAGGTTATTATCTAATCAATTATGTGTTTGCATCATTTTTATCGTATATATAATGAATTAATACCTATAGACTGAAAATTCACAAAAACGTGGAAAAACGGCAAAATATTGCGTAATTCGATGATATTTTGTTTAAATCAAATAAAGGAAAAGGGGATGATAAACGTCAAAATATTGCTAAATTCGATGATTTTTCGTACGAAACAAAATGCAAGAAAACTTGCTTAAAAAGCAATATTATACGAAATTCTGAGATTTGAAGGCCAAATCACATATCGTGATACTACATGAAATAGAATCGAAATATTGGTAAAAATGAATATATTTACGTAGTATCAAACTACATGAAAAACGTGAAAAAAGTCACCCGTTAACCATATTTGAGGATTTTAACTTCAAATCATAGAGCGAGGTTTCGTATTATTTAGATCCGAGAAAAGACAAATGACAATGTTGTTTCCAATACAAATGATAAAAATCAATGTGTTTTCATTAGAATGAACTAAAATGTTCCTGATTTTCCGTTTATATTACCGATGGAAGATGTACACGAAAATCGCTCTATTCCGGCTGAAACGTCGATATATGCAATAAAAACAGAACTTCTCCCCTTTTCAATATCTTACTCAGTATTTTAACGAGAAACAAATAGATGATTGAAAATGAATTATTTAAGGTTATTATCAATTATGTGTTTGCATAATTTTTGTCGTATATATATGAATTAATACCCATAGACTGAAAATTCACAAAAACGTGGAAAACGGCAAAATATTGCCTAATTCGATGATATTTTGTTTATGTCACATAAAGGAAAAGGGGATGATAAACGTCAAAATATTGCTAAATTCGATGATTTTTCGTACGAAACATAATGCAAGAAAACTTGCTTAAAATGCAATATTATGCGAAATTCTGAGATTTGAAGGCCAAATCACATATCGTGATACTACATGAAATAGTATCATTTTTATCGTATATATAATGAATTAACACCTATGGACTGAAAATTCACAAAAACGTGGAAAAACGGCAAAATATTGCCTAATTCGATGATATTTTGTTTAAGTCGCATAAAGGAAAAGGGGAAGATAAACGTCAAAATATTGCTAAATTCGATGATTTTTCGTACAAAACAAAATGCAAGAAAACTTGCTTAAAATGAAATATTATGCGAAATTCTGAGATTTGAAGGCCAAATCACATATCGTGATACTACATGAATAGAATCGAAATATTGGTAAAAATGAATATATTTACGTAGTATCAAACTACATGAAAAACGTGAAAAAAGTCACTATTTAACCATATTTGAGGATTTTATCTTCAAATCATAGAGAGAGGTTTCGTATTATTTAGATCCAAGAAAAGACTTATGACAATGCTGTTTCCAATACAAATGATAAAAATCAATGTGTTTTCATTAGAATTAACTAAAATGTTCCTGATTTTCCGTTTATATTACCGAGGGAAGATGAACACGTAAAACCGCTCTAATCCGGCTGAAACGTCGATATATGCAATAAAAACCGAACTTCTCCCCTTTTCTATATTTTACTCAGTATTTTAACGAGAAACAAATAGATGATTGAAAATGAAGTATTTAAGGTTATTATCTAATTAATTATAGGTTTGCATCATTTTTATCGTATATATATGAATATATACGATAAAAATAGTCTAAACCCATAGACTTAAAATTCACAAAAACGTGGAAAACGGCAAAATATTGCCTAATTCGATGATATTTTGTTTAAGTCACATAAAGGAAAAGGGGATGATAAACGTCAAAATATTGCTAAATTCGATGATTGTTCGTACGAAACAAAAGGCAAGAAAACTTGCTTAAAATGCAATATTATGCGAAATTCTGAGATTTGAAGGCCAAATCACATATCGTGATACTACATGAAATAGAATCGAAATATTGGTAAAAATGAATATATTTACGTAGTATCAAACTACATGAAAAACGTGAAAAAAGTCACCATTTAACCATATTTGAGGATTTTAACTTCAAATCATAGAGCGAGGTTTCGTATTATTTAGATCCAAGAAAAGACATATGACAATGTTGTTTCCAATACAAATGATAAAAATCAATGTGTTTTCATTACAATTAACTAAAATGTTCCTGATTTTCCGTTTATATTACCGAGGGAATATGTACACGTAAAACCGCTCTAATCCGGCTAAAACGTCGATATATGCAATAAAAACCGAACTTCTACCCCTTTTCAATATCTTACTCAGTATTTTACCGAGAAACAAATAGATGATTGAAAATGAAGTATTTAAGGTTATTCTCTAATCAATTATGTGTTTGCATAATTTTTATCGTATATATATGAATTAATACCTATAGACTGAAAATTCACAAAAACGTGGAAAACGGCAAAATATTGCCTAATTCGATGATATTTTGTTTAAGTCACATAAAGGAAAAGGGGATGATAAACGTCAAAATATTGCTAAATTCGATGATTTTTCGTACGAAACAAAATGCAAGAAAACTAGCTTAAAATGCAATATTATGCGAAATTCTCAGATTTGGAGGCCAAATCACATATCGTGATACTACATGAAATAGTATCGAAATATTGGTAAAAATGAATATATTTACGTAATATCAAACTACATGAAAAACGTGAAAAAAGTCAAAATATAACCATATTTGAGGATTTTAACTTCAAATCATAGAGCGAGGTTTCGTATTATTTAGATCCAAGAAAAGACATATGACAGTGTTGTTTCCAATACAAATGATAAAAATCAATGTGTTTTCATTACAATTAACTAAAATGTTCCTGATTTTCTGTTTATATTGCCGAGGGAAGATGTACACGTAAAACCGCTCTAATCCGGCTGAAACGTCGATATATGCAATAAAAACAGAACTTCTCCCCTTTTCAATATCTTACTCAGTATTTTAACGAGAAACAAATAGTTGATTGAAAATGAAGTATTTAAGGTTATTATCTAATCAATTATGTGTTTGCATCATTTTTATCATATATATAATGAATTAATACCTATAGACTGAAAATTCACAAAAACGTGGAAAAACGGCAAAATATTGCGTAATTCGATGATATTTTGTTTAAATCAAATAAAGGAAAAGGGGATGATAAACGTCAAAATATTGCTAAATTCGATGATTTTTCGTACGAAATAAAATGCAAGAAAACTTGCTTAAAATGCAATATTATGCGAAATTCTGATATTTGAAGGCCAAATCACATATCGTGATACTACATGAAATAGAATCGAAATATTGGTAAAATTGAATATATTTACGTAGTATCAAACTACATGAAAAACGTGAAAAAAGTCACCCGTTAACCATATTTGAGGATTTTAACTTCAAATCATAGAGCGAGGTTTCGTATTATTTAGATCCGAGAAAAGACAAATGACAATGTTGTTTCCAATACAAATGATAAAAATCAAAGTGTTTTCATTAGAATGAACTAAAATGTTCCTGATTTTCCGTTTATATTACCGATGGAAGATGTACACGAAAATCGCTCTATTCCGGCTGAAACGTCGATATATGCAATAAAAACAGAACTTCTCCCCTTTTCAATATCTTACTCAGTATTTTAACGAGAAACAAATAGATGATTGAAAATGAATTATTTAAGGTTATTATCAATTATGTGTTTGCATAATTTTTGTCGTATATATATGAATTAATACCCATAGACTGAAAATTCACAAAAACGTGGAAAACGGCAAAATATTGCCTAATTCGATGATATTTTGTTTATGTCACATAAAGGAAAAGGGGATGATAAACGTCAAAATATTGCTAAATTCGATGATTTTTCGTACGAAACATAATGCAAGAAAACTTGCTTAAAATGCAATATTATGCGAAATTCTGAGATTTGAAGGCCAAATCACATATCGTGATACTACATGAAATAGTATCATTTTTATCGTATATATAATGAATTAATACCTATGGACTGAAAATTCACAAAAACGTGGAAAAACGGCAAAATATTGCCTAATTCGATGATATTTTGTTTAAGTCGCATAAAGGAAAAGGGGAAGATAAACGTCAAAATATTGCTAAATTCGATGATTTTTCGTACAAAACAAAATGCAAGAAAACTTGCTTAAAATGAAATATTATGCGAAATTCTGAGATTTGAAGGCCAAATCACATATCGTGATACTACATGAATAGAATCGAAATATTGGTAAAAATGAATATATTTACGTAGTATCAAACTACATGAAAAACGTGAAAAAAGTCACTATTTAACCATATTTGAGGATTTTATCTTCAAATCATAGAGAGAGGTTTCGTATTATTTAGATCCGAGAAAAGACTTATGACAATGCTGTTTCCAATACAAATGATAAAAATCAATGTGTTTTCATTAGAATTAACTAAAATGTTCCTGATTTTCCGTTTATATTACCGAGGGAAGATGAACACGTAAAACCGCTCTAATCCGGCTGAAACGTCGATATATGCAATAAAAACCGAACTTCTCCCCTTTTCTATATTTTACTCAGTATTTTAACGAGAAACAAATAGATGATTGAAAATGAAGTATTTAAGGTTATTATCTAATTAATTATAGGTTTGCATCATTTTTATCGTATATATATGAATATATACGATAA
This sequence comes from Procambarus clarkii, assembly GCF_040958095.1. Classification (NCBI taxonomy): domain Eukaryota; kingdom Metazoa; phylum Arthropoda; class Malacostraca; order Decapoda; family Cambaridae; genus Procambarus; species Procambarus clarkii. Next base: position 4,160,194 of record NW_027189134.1, read on the forward strand.
AAATAGTCTAAACCCATAGACTTAAAATTCACAAAAACGTGGAAAACGGCAAAATATTGCCTAATTCGATGATATTTTGTTTAAGTCACATAAAGGAAAAGGGGATGATAAACGTCAAAATATTGCTAAATTCGATGATTGTTCGTACGAAACAAAAGGCAAGAAAACTTGCTTAAAATGCAATATTATGCGAAATTCTGAGATTTGAAGGCCAAATCACATATCGTGATACTACATGAAATAGAATCGAAATATTGGTAAAAATGAATATATTTACGTAGTATCAAACTACATGAAAAACGTGAAAAAAGTCACCATTTAACCATATTTGAGGATTTTAACTTCAAATCATAGAGCGAGGTTTCGTATTATTTAGATCCAAGAAAAGACATATGACAATGTTGTTTCCAATACAAATGATAAAAATCAATGTGTTTTCATTACAATTAACTAAAATGTTCCTGATTTTCTGTTTATATTACCGAGGGAAGATGTACACGTAAAATCGCTCTAATTCGGCTGAAACGTCGATATATGCAATAAAAACAAAACTTCTCCCCTTTTCAATATCTTACTTAGTATTTTAACGAAAAACAAATAGTTGATTGAAAATGAAGTATTTAAGGTTATTATCTAATCAATTATGTGTTTGCATCATTTTTATCGTATATATAATGAATTAATACCTATAGACTGAAAATTCACAAAAACGTGGAAAAACGGCAAAATATTGCGTAATTCGATGATATTTTGTTTAAATCAAATAAAGGAAAAGGGGATGATAAACGTCAAAATATTGCTAAATTCGATGATTTTTCGTACGAAACAAAATGCAAGAAAACTTGCTTAAAAAGCAATATTATACGAAATTCTGAGATTTGAAGGCCAAATCACATATCGTGATACTACATGAAATAGAATCGAAATATTGGTAAAAATGAATATATTTACGTAGTATCAAACTACATGAAAAACGTGAAAAAAGTCACCCGTTAACCATATTTGAGGATTTTAACTTCAAATCATAGAGCGAGGTTTCGTATTATTTAGATCCGAGAAAAGACAAATGACAATGTTGTTTCCAATACAAATGATAAAAATCAATGTGTTTTCATTAGAATGAACTAAAATGTTCCTGATTTTCCGTTTATATTACCGATGGAAGATGTACACGAAAATCGCTCTATTCCGGCTGAAACGTCGATATATGCAATAAAAACAGAACTTCTCCCCTTTTCAATATCTTACTCAGTATTTTAACGAGAAACAAATAGATGATTGAAAATGAATTATTTAAGGTTATTATCAATTATGTGTTTGCATAATTTTTGTCGTATATATATGAATTAATACCCATAGACTGAAAATTCACAAAAACGTGGAAAACGGCAAAATATTGCCTAATTCGATGATATTTTGTTTATGTCACATAAAGGAAAAGGGGATGATAAACGTCAAAATATTGCTAAATTCGATGATTTTTCGTACGAAACATAATGCAAGAAAACTTGCTTAAAATGCAATATTATGCGAAATTCTGAGATTTGAAGGCCAAATCACATATCGTGATACTACATGAAATAGTATCATTTTTATCGTATATATAATGAATTAACACCTATGGACTGAAAATTCACAAAAACGTGGAAAAACGGCAAAATATTGCCTAATTCGATGATATTTTGTTTAAGTCGCATAAAGGAAAAGGGGAAGATAAACGTCAAAATATTGCTAAATTCGATGATTTTTCGTACAAAACAAAATGCAAGAAAACTTGCTTAAAATGAAATATTATGCGAAATTCTGAGATTTGAAGGCCAAATCACATATCGTGATACTACATGAATAGAATCGAAATATTGGTAAAAATGAATATATTTACGTAGTATCAAACTACATGAAAAACGTGAAAAAAGTCACTATTTAACCATATTTGAGGATTTTATCTTCAAATCATAGAGAGAGGTTTCGTATTATTTAGATCCAAGAAAAGACTTATGACAATGCTGTTTCCAATACAAATGATAAAAATCAATGTGTTTTCATTAGAATTAACTAAAATGTTCCTGATTTTCCGTTTATATTACCGAGGGAAGATGAACACGTAAAACCGCTCTAATCCGGCTGAAACGTCGATATATGCAATAAAAACCGAACTTCTCCCCTTTTCTATATTTTACTCAGTATTTTAACGAGAAACAAATAGATGATTGAAAATGAAGTATTTAAGGTTATTATCTAATTAATTATAGGTTTGCATCATTTTTATCGTATATATATGAATATATACGATAAAAATAGTCTAAACCCATAGACTTAAAATTCACAAAAACGTGGAAAACGGCAAAATATTGCCTAATTCGATGATATTTTGTTTAAGTCACATAAAGGAAAAGGGGATGATGAACGTCAAAATATTGCTAAATTCGATGATTGTTCGTACGAAACAAAAGGCAAGAAAACTTGCTTAAAAAGCAATATTATGCGAAATTCTGAGATTTGAAAGCCAAATCACATATCGTGATACTACATGAAATAGAATCGAAATATTGGTAAAAATGAATATATTTACGTAGTATCAAACTACATGAAAAACGTGAAAAAAGTCACCCGTTAACTATATTTGAGGATTTTAACTTCAAATCATAGAGCGAGGTATCGTGTTATTTAGATCCAAGAAAAGACAAATGACAATGTTGTTTCCAATACAAATGATAAAAATCAATGTGTTTTCATTAGAATTAACTAAAATGTTCCTGATTTTCCGTTTATATTACCGATGGAAGATGTACACGAAAATCGCTCTATTCCGGCTGAAACGTCGATATATGCAATAAAAACAGAACTTCTCCCCTTTTCAATATCTTACTCAGTATTTTAACGAGAAACAAATAGATGATTGAAAATGAATTATTTAAGGTTATTATCAATTATGTGTTTGCATAATTTTTGTCGTATATATATGAATTAATACCCATAGACTGAAAATTCACAAAAACGTGGAAAACGGCAAAATATTGCCTAATTCGATGATATTTTGTTTATGTCACATAAAGGAAAAGGGGATGATAAACGTCAAAATATTGCTAAATTCGATGATTTTTCGTACGAAACATAATGCAAGAAAACTTGCTTAAAATGCAATATTATGCGAAATTCTGAGATTTGAAGGCCAAATCACATATCGTGATACTACATGAAATAGTATCATTTTTATCGTATATATAATGAATTAATACCTATGGACTGAAAATTCACAAAAACGTGGAAAAACGGCAAAATATTGCCTAATTCGATGATATTTTGTTTAAGTCGCATAAAGGAAAAGGGGAAGATAAACGTCAAAATATTGCTAAATTCGATGATTTTTCGTACAAAACAAAATGCAAGAAAACTTGCTTAAAATGAAATATTATGCGAAATTCTGAGATTTGAAGGCCAAATCACATATCGTGATACTACATGAATAGAATCGAAATATTGGTAAAAATGAATATATTTACGTAGTATCAAACTACATGAAAAACGTGAAAAAAGTCACTATTTAACCATATTTGAGGATTTTATCTTCAAATCATAGAGAGAGGTTTCGTATTATTTAGATCCGAGAAAAGACTTATGACAATGCTGTTTCCAATACAAATGATAAAAATCAATGTGTTTTCATTAGAATTAACTAAAATGTTCCTGATTTTCCGTTTATATTACCGAGGGAAGATGAACACGTAAAACCGCTCTAATCCGGCTGAAACGTCGATATATGCAATAAAAACCGAACTTCTCCCCTTTTCTATATTTTACTCAGTATTTTAACGAGAAACAAATAGATGATTGAAAATGAAGTATTTAAGGTTATTATCTAATTAATTATAGGTTTGCATCATTTTTATCGTATATATATGAATATATACGATAAAAATAGTCTAAACCCATAGACTTAAAATTCACAAAAACGTGGAAAACGGCAAAATATTGCCTAATTCGATGATATTTTGTTTAAGTCACATAAAGGAAAAGGGGATGATAAACGTCAAAATATTGCTAAATTCGATGATTGTTCGTACGAAACAAAAGGCAAGAAAACTTGCTTAAAATGCAATATTATGCGAAATTCTGAGATTTGAAGGCCAAATCACATATCGTGATACTACATGAAATAGAATCGAAATATTGGTAAAAATGAATATATTTACGTAGTATCAAACTACATGAAAAACGTGAAAAAAGTCACCATTTAACCATATTTGAGGATTTTAACTTCAAATCATAGAGCGAGGTTTCGTATTATTTAGATCCAAGAAAAGACATATGACAATGTTGTTTCCAATACAAATGATAAAAATCAATGTGTTTTCATTACAATTAACTAAAATGTTCCTGATTTTCTGTTTATATTACCGAGGGAAGATGTACACGTAAAATCGCTCTAATTCGGCTGAAACGTCGATATATGCAATAAAAACAAAACTTCTCCCCTTTTCAATATCTTACTTAGTATTTTAACGAAAAACAAATAGTTGATTGAAAATGAAGTATTTAAGGTTATTATCTAATCAATTATGTGTTTGCATCATTTTTATCGTATATATAATGAATTAATACCTATAGACTGAAAATTCACAAAAACGTGGAAAAACGGCAAAATATTGCGTAATTCGATGATATTTTGTTTAAATCAAATAAAGGAAAAGGGGATGATAAACGTCAAAATATTGCTAAATTCGATGATTTTTCGTACGAAACAAAATGCAAGAAAACTTGCTTAAAAAGCAATATTATACGAAATTCTGAGATTTGAAGGCCAAATCACATATCGTGATACTACATGAAATAGAATCGAAATATTGGTAAAAATGAATATATTTACGTAGTATCAAACTACATGAAAAACGTGAAAAAAGTCACCCGTTAACCATATTTGAGGATTTTAACTTCAAATCATAGAGCGAGGTTTCGTATTATTTAGATCCGAGAAAAGACAAATGACAATGTTGTTTCCAATACAAATGATAAAAATCAATGTGTTTTCATTAGAATGAACTAAAATGTTCCTGATTTTCCGTTTATATTACCGATGGAAGATGTACACGAAAATCGCTCTATTCCGGCTGAAACGTCGATATATGCAATAAAAACAGAACTTCTCCCCTTTTCAATATCTTACTCAGTATTTTAACGAGAAACAAATAGATGATTGAAAATGAATTATTTAAGGTTATTATCAATTATGTGTTTGCATAATTTTTGTCGTATATATATGAATTAATACCCATAGACTGAAAATTCACAAAAACGTGGAAAACGGCAAAATATTGCCTAATTCGATGATATTTTGTTTATGTCACATAAAGGAAAAGGGGATGATAAACGTCAAAATATTGCTAAATTCGATGATTTTTCGTACGAAACATAATGCAAGAAAACTTGCTTAAAATGCAATATTATGCGAAATTCTGAGATTTGAAGGCCAAATCACATATCGTGATACTACATGAAATAGTATCATTTTTATCGTATATATAATGAATTAACACCTATGGACTGAAAATTCACAAAAACGTGGAAAAACGGCAAAATATTGCCTAATTCGATGATATTTTGTTTAAGTCGCATAAAGGAAAAGGGGAAGATAAACGTCAAAATATTGCTAAATTCGATGATTTTTCGTACAAAACAAAATGCAAGAAAACTTGCTTAAAATGAAATATTATGCGAAATTCTGAGATTTGAAGGCCAAATCACATATCGTGATACTACATGAATAGAATCGAAATATTGGTAAAAATGAATATATTTACGTAGTATCAAACTACATGAAAAACGTGAAAAAAGTCACTATTTAACCATATTTGAGGATTTTATCTTCAAATCATAGAGAGAGGTTTCGTATTATTTAGATCCAAGAAAAGACTTATGACAATGCTGTTTCCAATACAAATGATAAAAATCAATGTGTTTTCATTAGAATTAACTAAAATGTTCCTGATTTTCCGTTTATATTACCGAGGGAAGATGAACACGTAAAACCGCTCTAATCCGGCTGAAACGTCGATATATGCAATAAAAACCGAACTTCTCCCCTTTTCTATATTTTACTCAGTATTTTAACGAGAAACAAATAGATGATTGAAAATGAAGTATTTAAGGTTATTATCTAATTAATTATAGGTTTGCATCATTTTTATCGTATATATATGAATATATACGATAAAAATAGTCTAAACCCATAGACTTAAAATTCACAAAAACGTGGAAAACGGCAAAATATTGCCTAATTCGATGATATTTTGTTTAAGTCACATAAAGGAAAAGGGGATGATGAACGTCAAAATATTGCTAAATTCGATGATTGTTCGTACGAAACAAAAGGCAAGAAAACTTGCTTAAAAAGCAATATTATGCGAAATTCTGAGATTTGAAAGCCAAATCACATATCGTGATACTACATGAAATAGAATCGAAATATTGGTAAAAATGAATATATTTACGTAGTATCAAACTACATGAAAAACGTGAAAAAAGTCACCCGTTAACTATATTTGAGGATTTTAACTTCAAATCATAGAGCGAGGTATCGTGTTATTTAGATCCAAGAAAAGACAAATGACAATGTTGTTTCCAATACAAATGATAAAAATCAATGTGTTTTCATTAGAATTAACTAAAATGTTCCTGATTTTCCGTTTATATTACCGATGGAAGATGTACACGAAAATCGCTCTATTCCGGCTGAAACGTCGATATATGCAATAAAAACAGAACTTCTCCCCTTTTCAATATCTTACTCAGTATTTTAACGAGAAACAAATAGATGATTGAAAATGAAGTATTTAAGGTTATTATCAATTATGTGTTTGCATAATTTTTGTCGTATATATATGAATTAATACCCATAGACTGAAAATTCACAAAAACGTGGAAAACGGCAAAATATTGCCTAATTCGATGATATTTTGTTTATGTCACATAAAGGAAAAGGGGATGATAAACGTCAAAATATTGCTAAATTCGATGATTTTTCGTACGAAACATAATGCAAGAAAACTTGCTTAAAATGCAGTATTATGCGAAATTCTGAGATTTGAAGGCCAAATCACATATCGTGATACTACATGAAATAGTATCATTTTTATCGTATATATAATGAATTAATACCTATGGACTGAAAATCCACAAAAACGTGGAAAAACGGCAAAATATTGCCTAATTCGATGATATTTTGTTTAAGTCGCATAAAGAAAAAAGAACTTCATTTTCAATCATCTATTTGTTTCTCGTTAAAATACTGAGTAAGATATTGAAAAGGGGAGAAGTTCTGTTTTTATTGCATATATCGACGTTTATGTCACATAAAGGAAAAGGGGATGATAAACGTCAAAATATTGCTAAATTCGATGATTTTTCGTACAAAACAAAATGCAAGAAAACTTGCTTAAAATGAAATATTATGCGAAATTCTGAGATTTGAAGGCCAAATCACATATCGTGATACTACATGAATAGAATCGAAATATTGGTAAAAATTAATATATTTACGTAGTATCAAACTACACGAAAAACGTGAAAAAAGTCACTATTTAACCATATATGAGGATTTTATCTTCAAATCATAGAGAGAGGTTTCGTATTATTTAGATCCAAGAAAAGACTTATGACAATGCTGTTTCCAATACAAATGATAAAAATCAATGTGTTTTCATTAGAATTAACTAAAATGTTCCTGATTTTCCGTTTATATTACCGAGGGAAGATGAACACGTAAAACCGCTCTAATCCGGCTGAAACGTCGATATATGCAATAAAAACAGAACTTCTCCCCCTTTCAATATCTTACTCAGTATTTTAACGAGAAACAAATAGGTGATTGAAAATGAAGTATTTAAGGTTATTATCTAATCAATTATGTGTTTGCATCATTTTTATCATATATATAATGAATTAATACCTATAGACTGAAAATTCACAAAAACGTGGAAAAACGGCAAAATATTGCGTAATTCGATGATATTTTGTTTAAATCAAATAAAGGAAAAGGGGATGATAAACGTCAAAATATTGCTAAATTCGATGATTTTTCGTACGAAATAAAATGCAAGAAAACTTGCTTAAAATGCAATATTATGCGAAATTCTGATATTTGAAGGCCAAATCACATATCGTGATACTACATGAAATAGAATCGAAATATTGGTAAAATTGAATATATTTACGTAGTATCAAACTACATGAAAAACGTGAAAAAAGTCACCCGTTAACCATATTTGAGGATTTTAACTTCAAATCATAGAGCGAGGTTTCGTATTATTTAGATCCGAGAAAAGACAAATGACAATGTTGTTTCCAATACAAATGATAAAAATCAATGTGTTTTCATTAGAATGAACTAAAATGTTCCTGATTTTCCGTTTATATTACCGATGGAAGATGTACACGAAAATCGCTCTATTCCGGCTGAAACGTCGATATATGCAATAAAAACAGAACTTCTCCCCTTTTCAATATCTTACTTAGTATTTTAACGAGAAACAAATAGATGATTGAAAATGAATTATTTAAGGTTATTATCAATTATGTGTTTGCATAATTTTTGTCGTATATATATGAATTAATACCCATAGACTGAAAATTCACAAAAACGTGGAAAACGGCAAAATATTGCCTAATTCGATGATATTTTGTTTATGTCACATAAAGGAAAAGGGGATGATAAACGTCAAAATATTGCTAAATTCGATGATTTTTCGTACGAAACATAATGCAAGAAAACTTGCTTAAAATGCAATATTATGCGAAATTCTGAGATTTGAAGGCCAAATCACATATCGTGATACTACATGAAATAGTATCATTTTTATCGTATATATAATGAATTAATACCTATGGACTGAAAATTCACAAAAACGTGGAAAAACGGCAAAATATTGCCTAATTCGATGATATTTTGTTTAAGTCGCATAAAGGAAAAGGGGAAGATAAACGTCAAAATATTGCTAAATTCGATGATTTTTCGTACAAAACAAAATGCAAGAAAACTTGCTTAAAATGAAATATTATGCGAAATTCTGAGATTTGAAGGCCAAATCACATATCGTGATACTACATGAATAGAATCGAAATATTGGTAAAAATTAATATATTTACGTAGTATCAAACTACATGAAAAACGTGAAAAAAGTCACTATTTAACCATATTTGAGGATTTTATCTTCAAATCATAGAGAGAGGTTTCGTATTATTTAGATCCAAGAAAAGACTTATGACAATGCTGTTTCCAATACAAATGATAAAAATCAATGTGTTTTCATTAGAATTAACTAAAATGTTCCTGATTTTCCGTTTATATTACCGAGGGAAGATGAACACGTAAAACCGCTCTAATCCGGCTGAAACGTCGATATATGCAATAAAAACCGAACTTCTCCCCTTTTCTATATTTTACTCAGTATTTTAACGAGAAACAAATAGATGATTGAAAATGAAGTATTTAAGGTTATTATCTAATTAATTATAGGTTTGCATCATTTTTATCGTATATATATGAATATATACGATAAAAATAGTCTAAACCCATAGACTTAAAATTCACAAAAACGTGGAAAACGGCAAAATATTGCCTAATTCGATGATATTTTGTTTAAGTCACATAAAGGAAAAGGGGATGATAAACGTCAAAATATTGCTAAATTCGATGATTGTTCGTACGAAACAAAAGGCAAGAAAACTTGCTTAAAATGCAATATTATGCGAAATTCTAAGATTTGAAGGCCAAATCACATATCGTGATACTACATGAAATAGAATCGAAATATTGGTAAAAATGAATATATTTACGTAGTATCAAACTACATGAAAAACGTGAAAAAAGTCACCATTTAACCATATTTGAGGATTTTAACTTCAAATCATAGAGCGAGGTTTCGTATTATTTAGATCCAAGAAAAGACATATGACAATGTTGTTTCCAATACAAATGATAAAAATCAATGTGTTTTCATTACAATTAACTAAAATGTTCCTGATTTTCTGTTTATATTACCGAGGGAAGATGTACACGTAAAATCGCTCTAATTCGGCTGAAACGTCGATATATGCAATAAAAACAGAACTTCTCCCCTTTTCAATATCTTACTTAGTATTTTAACGAAAAACAAATAGTTGATTGAAAATGAAGTATTTAAGGTTATTATCTAATCAATTATGTGTTTGCATCATTTTTATCGTATATATAATGAATTAATACCTATAGACTGAAAATTCACAAAAACGTGGAAAAACGGCAAAATATTGCGTAATTCGATGATATTTTGTTTAAATCAAATAAAGGAAAAGGGGATGATAAACGTCAAAATATTGCTAAATTCGATGATTTTTCGTACGAAACAAAATGCAAGAAAATTTGCTTAAAAAGCAATATTATGCGAAATTCTGAGATTTGAAGGCCAAATCACATATCGTGATACTACATGAAATAGAATCGAAATATTGGTAAAAATGAATATATTTACGTAGTATCAAACTACATGAAAAACGTGAAAAAAGTCACCCGTTAACTATATTTGAGGATTTTAACTTCAAATCATAGAGCGAGGTATCGTGTTATTTAGATCCAAGAAAAGACAAATGACAATGTTGTTTCCAATACAAATGATAAAAATCAATGTGTTTTCATTAGAATTAACTAAAATGTTCCTGATTTTCCGTTTATATTACCGATGGAAGATGTACACGAAAATCGCTCTATTCCGGCTGAAACGTCGATATATGCAATAAAAACAGAACTTCTCCCCTTTTCAATATCTTACTCAGTATTTTAACGAGAAACAAATAGATGATTGAAAATGAAGTATTTAAGGTTATTATCAATTATGTGTTTGCATAATTTTTGTCGTATATATATGAATTAATACCCATAGACTGAAAATTCACAAAAACGTGGAAAACGGCAAAATATTGCCTAATTCGATGATATTTTGTTTATGTCACATAAAGGAAAAGGGGATGATAAACGTCAAAATATTGCTAAATTCGATGATTTTTCGTACGAAACATAATGCAAGAAAACTTGCTTAAAATGCAGTATTATGCGAAATTCTGAGATTTGAAGGCCAAATCACATATCGTGATACTACATGAAATAGTATCATTTTTATCGTATATATAATGAATTAATACCTATGGACTGAAAATTCACAAAAACGTGGAAAAACGGCAAAATATTGCCTAATTCGATGATATTTTGTTTAAGTCGCATAAAGAAAAAAGAACTTCATTTTCAATCATCTATTTGTTTCTCGTTAAAATACTGAGTAAGATATTGAAAAGGGGAGAAGTTCTGTTTTTATTGCATATATCGACGTTTATGTCGCATAAAGGAAAAGGGGATGATAAACGTCAAAATATTGCTAAATTCGATGATTTTTCGTACAAAACAAAATGCAAGAAAACTTGCTTAAAATGAAATATTATGCGAAATTCTGAGATTTGAAGGCCAAATCACATATCGTGATACTACATGAATAGAATCGAAATATTGGTAAAAATTAATATATTTACGTAGTATCAAACTACATGAAAAACGTGAAAAAAGTCACTATTTAACCATATATGAGGATTTTATCTTCAAATCATAGAGAGAGGTTTCGTATTATTTAGATCCAAGAAAAGACTTATGACAATGCTGTTTCCAATACAAATGATAAAAATCAATGTGTTTTCATTAGAATTAACTAAAATGTTCCTGATTTTCCGTTTATATTACCGAGGGAAGATGAACACGTAAAACCGCTCTAATCCGGCTGAAACGTCGATATATGCAATAAAAACAGAACTTCTCCCCCTTTCAATATCTTACTCAGTATTTTAACGAGAAACAAATAGTTGATTGAAAATGAAGTATTTAAGGTTATTATCTAATCAATTATGTGTTTGCATCATTTTTATCATATATATAATGAATTAATACCTATAGACTGAAAATTCACAAAAACGTGGAAAAACGGCAAAATATTGCGTAATTCGATGATATTTTGTTTAAATCAAATAAAGGAAAAGGGGATGATAAACGTCAAAATATTGCTAAATTCGATGATTTTTCGTACGAAATAAAATGCAAGAAAACTTGCTTAAAATGCAATATTATGCGAAATTCTGATATTTGAAGGCCAAATCACATATCGTGATACTACATGAAATAGAATCGAAATATTGGTAAAATTGAATATATTTACGTAGTATCAAACTACATGAAAAACGTGAAAAAAGTCACCCGTTAACCATATTTGAGGATTTTAACTTCAAATCATAGAGCGAGGTTTCGTATTATTTAGATCCGAGAAAAGACAAATGACAATGTTGTTTCCAATACAAATGATAAAAATCAATGTGTTTTCATTAGAATGAACTAAAATGTTCCTGATTTTCCGTTTATATTACCGATGGAAGATGTACACGAAAATCGCTCTATTCCGGCTGAAACGTCGATATATGCAATAAAAACAGAACTTCTCCCCTTTTCAATATCTTACTCAGTATTTTAACGAGAAACAAATAGATGATTGAAAATGAATTATTTAAGGTTATTATCAATTATGTGTTTGCATAATTTTTGTCGTATATATATGAATTAATACCCATAGACTGAAAATTCACAAAAACGTGGAAAACGGCAAAATATTGCCTAATTCGATGATATTTTGTTTATGTCACATAAAGGAAAAGGGGATGATAAACGTCAAAATATTGCTAAATTCGATGATTTTTCGTACGAAACATAATGCAAGAAAACTTGCTTAAAATGCAATATTATGCGAAATTCTGAGATTTGAAGGCCAAATCACATATCGTGATACTACATGAAATAGTATCATTTTTATCGTATATATAATGAATTAATACCTATGGACTGAAAATTCACAAAAACGTGGAAAAACGGCAAAATATTGCCTAATTCGATGATATTTTGTTTAAGTCGCATAAAGGAAAAGGGGAAGATAAACGTCAAAATATTGCTAAATTCGATGATTTTTCGTACAAAACAAAATGCAAGAAAACTTGCTTAAAATGAAATATTATGCGAAATTCTGAGATTTGAAGGCCAAATCACATATCGTGATACTACATGAATAGAATCGAAATATTGGTAAAAATTAATATATTTACGTAGTATCAAACTACATGAAAAACGTGAAAAAAGTCACTATTTAACCATATTTGAGGATTTTATCTTCAAATCATAGAGAGAGGTTTCGTATTATTTAGATCCAAGAAAAGACTTATGACAATGCTGTTTCCAATACAAATGATAAAAATCAATGTGTTTTCATTAGAATTAACTAAAATGTTCCTGATTTTCCGTTTATATTACCGAGGGAAGATGAACACGTAAAACCGCTCTAATCCGGCTGAAACGTCGATATATGCAATAAAAACCGAACTTCTCCCCTTTTCTATATTTTACTCAGTATTTTAACGAGAAACAAATAGATGATTGAAAATGAAGTATTTAAGGTTATTATCTAATTAATTATAGGTTTGCATCATTTTTATCGTATATATATGAATATATACGATAAAAATAGTCTAAACCCATAGACTTAAAATTCACAAAAACGTGGAAAACGGCAAAATATTGCCTAATTCGATGATATTTTGTTTAAGTCACATAAAGGAAAAGGGGATGATAAACGTCAAAATATTGCTAAATTCGATGATTGTTCGTACGAAACAAAAGGCAAGAAAACTTGCTTAAAATGCAATATTATGCGAAATTCTGAGATTTGAAGGCCAAATCACATATCGTGATACTACATGAAATAGAATCGAAATATTGGTAAAAATGAATATATTTACGTAGTATCAAACTACATGAAAAACGTGAAAAAAGTCACCATTTAACCATATTTGAGGATTTTAACTTCAAATCATAGAGCGAGGTTTCGTATTATTTAGATCCAAGAAAAGACATATGACAATGTTGTTTCCAATACAAATGATAAAAATCAATGTGTTTTCATTACAATTAACTAAAATGTTCCTGATTTTCTGTTTATATTACCGAGGGAAGATGTACACGTAAAATCGCTCTAATTCGGCTGAAACGTCGATATATGCAATAAAAACAGAACTTCTCCCCTTTTCAATATCTTACTTAGTATTTTAACGAAAAACAAATAGTTGATTGAAAATGAAGTATTTAAGGTTATTATCTAATCAATTATGTGTTTGCATCATTTTTATCGTATATATAATGAATTAATACCTATAGACTGAAAATTCACAAAAACGTGGAAAAACGGCAAAATATTGCGTAATTCGATGATATTTTGTTTAAATCAAATAAAGGAAAAGGGGATGATAAACGTCAAAATATTGCTAAATTCGATGATTTTTCGTACGAAACAAAATGCAAGAAAACTTGCTTAAAAAGCAATATTATGCGAAATTCTGAGATTTGAAGGCCAAATCACATATCGTGATACTACATGAAATAGAATCGAAATATTGGTAAAAATGAATATATTTACGTAGTATCAAACTACATGAAAAACGTGAAAAAAGTCACCCGTTAACCATATTTGAGGATTTTAACTTCAAATCATAGAGCGAGGTTTCGTATTATTTAGATCCGAGAAAAGACAAATGACAATGTTGTTTCCAATACAAATGATAAAAATCAATGTGTTTTCATTAGAATGAACTAAAATGTTCCTGATTTTCCGTTTATATTACCGATGGAAGATGTACACGAAAATCGCTCTATTCCGGCTGAAACGTCGATATATGCAATAAAAACAGAACTTCTCCCCTTTTCAATATCTTACTCAGTATTTTAACGAGAAACAAATAGATGATTGAAAATGAATTATTTAAGGTTATTATCAATTATGTGTTTGCATAATTTTTGTCGTATATATATGAATTAATACCCATAGACTGAAAATTCACAAAAACGTGGAAAACGGCAAAATATTGCCTAATTCGATGATATTTTGTTTATGTCACATAAAGGAAAAGGGGATGATAAACGTCAAAATATTGCTAAATTCGATGATTTTTCGTACGAAACATAATGCAAGAAAACTTGCTTAAAATGCAATATTATGCGAAATTCTGAGATTTGAAGGCCAAATCACATATCGTGATACTACATGAAATAGTATCATTTTTATCGTATATATAATGAATTAACACCTATGGACTGAAAATTCACAAAAACGTGGAAAAACGGCAAAATATTGCCTAATTCGATGATATTTTGTTTAAGTCGCATAAAGGAAAAGGGGAAGATAAACGTCAAAATATTGCTAAATTCGATGATTTTTCGTACAAAACAAAATGCAAGAAAACTTGCTTAAAATGAAATATTATGCGAAATTCTGAGATTTGAAGGCCAAATCACATATCGTGATACTACATGAATAGAATCGAAATATTGGTAAAAATGAATATATTTACGTAGTATCAAACTACATGAAAAACGTGAAAAAAGTCACTATTTAACCATATTTGAGGATTTTATCTTCAAATCATAGAGAGAGGTTTCGTATTATTTAGATCCAAGAAAAGACTTATGACAATGCTGTTTCCAATACAAATGATAAAAATCAATGTGTTTTCATTAGAATTAACTAAAATGTTCCTGATTTTCCGTTTATATTACCGAGGGAAGATGAACACGTAAAACCGCTCTAATCCGGCTGAAACGTCGATATATGCAATAAAAACCGAACTTCTCCCCTTTTCTATATTTTACTCAGTATTTTAACGAGAAACAAATAGATGATTGAAAATGAAGTATTTAAGGTTATTATCTAATTAATTATAGGTTTGCATCATTTTTATCGTATATATATGAATATATACGATAAAAATAGTCTAAACCCATAGACTTAAAATTCACAAAAACGTGGAAAACGGCAAAATATTGCCTAATTCGATGATATTTTGTTTAAGTCACATAAAGGAAAAGGGGATGATAAACGTCAAAATATTGCTAAATTCGATGATTGTTCGTACGAAACAAAAGGCAAGAAAACTTGCTTAAAAAGCAATATTATGCGAAATTCTGAGATTTGAAGGCCAAATCACATATCGTGATACTACATGAAATAGAATCGAAATATTGGTAAAAATGAATATATTTACGTAGTATCAAACTACATGAAAAACGTGAAAAAAGTCACCCGTTAACCATATTTGAGGATTTTAACTTCAAATCATAGAGCGAGGTTTCGTATTATTTAGATCCGAGAAAAGACAAATGACAATGTTGTTTCCAATACAAATGATAAAAATCAATGTGTTTTCATTAGAATGAACTAAAATGTTCCTGATTTTCCGTTTATATTACCGATGGAAGATGTACACGAAAATCGCTCTATTCCGGCTGAAACGTCGATATATGCAATAAAAACAGAACTTCTCCCCTTTTCAATATCTTACTCAGTATTTTAACGAGAAACAAATAGATGATTGAAAATGAATTATTTAAGGTTATTATCAATTATGTGTTTGCATAATTTTTGTCGTATATATATGAATTAATACCCATAGACTGAAAATTCACAAAAACGTGGAAAACGGCAAAATATTGCCTAATTCGATGATATTTTGTTTATGTCACATAAAGGAAAAGGGGATGATAAACGTCAAAATATTGCTAAATTCGATGATTTTTCGTACGAAACATAATGCAAGAAAACTTGCTTAAAATGCAATATTATGCGAAATTCTGAGATTTGAAGGCCAAATCACATATCGTGATACTACATGAAATAGTATCATTTTTATCGTATATATAATGAATTAACACCTATGGACTGAAAATTCACAAAAACGTGGAAAAACGGCAAAATATTGCCTAATTCGATGATATTTTGTTTAAGTCGCATAAAGGAAAAGGGGAAGATAAACGTCAAAATATTGCTAAATTCGATGATTTTTCGTACAAAACAAAATGCAAGAAAACTTGCTTAAAATGAAATATTATGCGAAATTCTGAGATTTGAAGGCCAAATCACATATCGTGATACTACATGAATAGAATCGAAATATTGGTAAAAATGAATATATTTACGTAGTATCAAACTACATGAAAAACGTGAAAAAAGTCACTATTTAACCATATTTGAGGATTTTATCTTCAAATCATAGAGAGAGGTTTCGTATTATTTAGATCCAAGAAAAGACTTATGACAATGCTGTTTCCAATACAAATGATAAAAATCAATGTGTTTTCATTAGAATTAACTAAAATGTTCCTGATTTTCCGTTAATATTACCGAGGGAAGATGAACACGTAAAACCGCTCTAATCCGGCTGAAACGTCGATATATGCAATAAAAACCGAACTTCTCCCCTTTTCTATATTTTACTCAGTATTTTAACGAGAAACAAATAGATGATTGAAAATGAAGTATTTAAGGTTATTATCTAATTAATTATAGGTTTGCATCATTTTTATCGTATATATATGAATATATACGATAAAAATAGTCTAAACCCATAGACTTAAAATTCACAAAAACGTGGAAAACGGCAAAATATTGCCTAATTCGATGATATTTTGTTTAAGTCACATAAAGGAAAAGGGGATGATAAACGTCAAAATATTGCTAAATTCGATGATTGTTCGTACGAAACAAAAGGCAAGAAAACTTGCTTAAAAAGCAATATTATGCGAAATTCTGAGATTTGAAGGCCAAATCACATATCGTGATACTACATGAAATAGAATCGAAATATTGGTAAAAATGAATATATTTACGTAGTATCAAACTACATGAAAAACGTGAAAAAAGTCACCCGTTAACCATATTTGAGGATTTTAACTTCAAATCATAGAGCGAGGTATCGTGTTATTTAGATCCAAGAAAAGACAAATGACAATGTTGTTTCCAATACAAATGATAAAAATCAATGTGTTTTCATTAGAATTAACTAAAATGTTCCTGATTTTCCGTTTATATTACCGATGGAAGATGTACACGAAAATCGCTCAATTCCGGCTGAAACGTCGATATATGCAATAAAAACAGAACTTCTCCCCTTTTCAATATCTTACTCAGTATTTTAACGAGAAACAAATAGATGATTGAAAATGAAGTATTTAAGGTTATTATCAATTATGTGTTTGCATAATTTTTGTCGTATATATATGAATTAATACCCATAGACTGAAAATTCACAAAAACGTGGAAAACGGCAAAATATTGCCTAATTCGATGATATTTTGTTTATGTCACATAAAGGAAAAGGGGATGATAAACGTCAAAATATTGCTAAATTCGATGATTTTTCGTACGAAACATAATGCAAGAAAACTTGCTTAAAATGCAATATTATGCGAAATTCTGAGATTTGAAGGCCAAATCACATATCGTGATACTACATGAAATAGTATCATTTTTATCGTATATATAATGAATTAATACCTATGGACTGAAAATTCACAAAAACGTGGAAAAACGGCAAAATATTGCCTAATTCGATGATATTTTGTTTAAGTCGCATAAAGGAAAAGGGGAAGATAAACGTCAAAATATTGCTAAATTCGATGATTTTTCGTACAAAACAAAATGCAAGAAAACTTGCTTAAAATGAAATATTATGCGAAATTCTGAGATTTGAAGGCCAAATCACATATCGTGATACTACATGAATAGAATCGAAATATTGGTAAAAATGAATATATTTACGTAGTATCAAACTACATGAAAAACGTGAAAAAAGTCACTATTTAACCATATTTGAGGATTTTATCTTCAAATCATAGAGAGAGGTTTCGTATTATTTAGATCCAAGAAAAGACTTATGACAATGCTGTTTCCAATACAAATGATAAAAATCAATGTGTTTTCATTAGAATTAACTAAAATGTTCCTGATTTTCCGTTTATATTACCGAGGGAAGATGAACACGTAAAACCGCTCTAATCCGGCTGAAACGTCGATATATGCAATAAAAACCGAACTTCTCCCCTTTTCTATATTTTACTCAGTATTTTAACGAGAAACAAATAGATGATTGAAAATGAAGTATTTAAGGTTATTATCTAATTAATTATAGGTTTGCATCATTTTTATCGTATATATATGAATATATACGATAAAAATAGTCTAAACCCATAGACTTAAAATTCACAAAAACGTGGAAAACGGCAAAATATTGCCTAATTCGATGATATTTTGTTTAAGTCACATAAAGGAAAAGGGGATGATAAACGTCAAAATATTGCTAAATTCGATGATTGTTCGTACGAAACAAAAGGCAAGAAAACTTGCTTAAAAAGCAATATTATGCGAAATTCTGAGATTTGAAGGCCAAATCACATATCGTGATACTACATGAAATAGAATCGAAATATTGGTAAAAATGAATATATTTACGTAGTATCAAACTACATGAAAAACGTGAAAAAAGTCACCCGTTAACCATATTTGAGGATTTTAACTTCAAATCATAGAGCGAGGTTTCGTATTATTTAGATCCGAGAAAAGACAAATGACAATGTTGTTTCCAATACAAATGATAAAAATCAATGTGTTTTCATTAGAATGAACTAAAATGTTCCTGATTTTCCGTTTATATTACCGATGGAAGATGTACACGAAAATCGCTCTATTCCGGCTGAAACGTCGATATATGCAATAAAAAAAGAACTTCTCCCCTTTTCAATATCTTACTCAGTATTTTAACGAGAAACAAATAGATGATTGAAAATGAATTATTTAAGGTTATTATCAATTATGTGTTTGCATAATTTTTGTCGTATATATATGAATTAATACCCATAGACTGAAAATTCACAAAAACGTGGAAAACGGCAAAATATTGCCTAATTCGATGATATTTTGTTTATGTCACATAAAGGAAAAGGGGATGATAAACGTCAAAATATTGCTAAATTCGATGATTTTTCGTACGAAACATAATGCAAGAAAACTTGCTTAAAATGCAATATTATGCGAAATTCTGAGATTTGAAGGCCAAATCACATATCGTGATACTACATGAAATAGTATCATTTTTATCGTATATATAATGAATTAACACCTATGGACTGAAAATTCACAAAAACGTGGAAAAACGGCAAAATATTGCCTAATTCGATGATATTTTGTTTAAGTCGCATAAAGGAAAAGGGGAAGATAAACGTCAAAATATTGCTAAATTCGATGATTTTTCGTACAAAACAAAATGCAAGAAAACTTGCTTAAAATGAAATATTATGCGAAATTCTGAGATTTGAAGGCCAAATCACATATCGTGATACTACATGAATAGAATCGAAATATTGGTAAAAATGAATATATTTACGTAGTATCAAACTACATGAAAAACGTGAAAAAAGTCACTATTTAACCATATTTGAGGATTTTATCTTCAAATCATAGAGAGAGGTTTCGTATTATTTAGATCCAAGAAAAGACTTATGACAATGCTGTTTCCAATACAAATGATAAAAATCAATGTGTTTTCATTAGAATTAACTAAAATGTTCCTGATTTTCCGTTTATATTACCGAGGGAAGATGAACACGTAAAACCGCTCTAATCCGGCTGAAACGTCGATATATGCAATAAAAACCGAACTTCTCCCCTTTTCTATATTTTACTCAGTATTTTAACGAGAAACAAATAGATGATTGAAAATGAAGTATTTAAGGTTATTATCTAATTAATTATAGGTTTGCATCATTTTTATCGTATATATATGAATATATACGATAAAAATAGTCTAAACCCATAGACTTAAAATTCACAAAAACGTGGAAAACGGCAAAATATTGCCTAATTCGATGATATTTTGTTTAAGTCACATAAAGGAAAAGGGGATGATAAACGTCAAAATATTGCTAAATTCGATGATTGTTCGTACGAAACAAAAGGCAAGAAAACTTGCTTAAAATGCAATATTATGCGAAATTCTGAGATTTGAAGGCCAAATCACATATCGTGATACTACATGAAATAGAATCGAAATATTGGTAAAAATGAATATATTTACGTAGTATCAAACTACATGAAAAACGTGAAAAAAGTCACCATTTAACCATATTTGAGGATTTTAACTTCAAATCATAGAGCGAGGTTTCGTATTATTTAGATCCAAGAAAAGACATATGACAATGTTGTTTCCAATACAAATGATAAAAATCAATGTGTTTTCATTACAATTAACTAAAATGTTCCTGATTTTCCGTTTATATTACCGAGGGAATATGTACACGTAAAACCGCTCTAATCCGGCTAAAACGTCGATATATGCAATAAAAACCGAACTTCTACCCCTTTTCAATATCTTACTCAGTATTTTACCGAGAAACAAATAGATGATTGAAAATGAAGTATTTAAGGTTATTATCTAATCAATTATGTGTTTGCATCATTTTTATCGTATATATAATGAATTAATACCTATAGACTGAAAATTCACAAAAACGTGGAAAAACGGCAAAATATTGCGTAATTCGATGATATTTTGTTTAAATCAAATAAAGGAAAAGGGGATGATAAACGTCAAAATATTGCTAAATTCGATGATTTTTCGTACGAAACAAAATGCAAGAAAACTTGCTTAAAAAGCAATATTATGCGAAATTCTGAGATTTGAAGGCCAAATCACATATCGTGATACTACATGAAATAGAATCGAAATATTGGTAAAAATGAATATATTTACGTAGTATCAAACTACATGAAAAACGTGAAAAAAGTCACCCGTTAACCATATTTGAGGATTTTAACTTCAAATCATAGAGCGAGGTTTCGTATTATTTAGATCCGAGAAAAGACAAATGACAATGTTGTTTCCAATACAAATGATAAAAATCAATGTGTTTTCATTAGAATGAACTAAAATGTTCCTGATTTTCCGTTTATATTACCGATGGAAGATGTACACGAAAATCGCTCTATTCCGGCTGAAACGTCGATATATGCAATAAAAACAGAACTTCTCCCCTTTTCAATATCTTACTCAGTATTTTAACGAGAAACAAATAGATGATTGAAAATGAATTATTTAAGGTTATTATCAATTATGTGTTTGCATAATTTTTGTCGTATATATATGAATTAATACCCATAGACTGAAAATTCACAAAAACGTGGAAAACGGCAAAATATTGCCTAATTCGATGATATTTTGTTTATGTCACATAAAGGAAAAGGGGATGATAAACGTCAAAATATTGCTAAATTCGATGATTTTTCGTACGAAACATAATGCAAGAAAACTTGCTTAAAATGCAATATTATGCGAAATTCTGAGATTTGAAGGCCAAATCACATATCGTGATACTACATGAAATAGTATCATTTTTATCGTATATATAATGAATTAACACCTATGGACTGAAAATTCACAAAAACGTGGAAAAACGGCAAAATATTGCCTAATTCGATGATATTTTGTTTAAGTCGCATAAAGGAAAAGGGGAAGATAAACGTCAAAATATTGCTAAATTCGATGATTTTTCGTACAAAACAAAATGCAAGAAAACTTGCTTAAAATGAAATATTATGCGAAATTCTGAGATTTGAAGGCCAAATCACATATCGTGATACTACATGAAATAGAATCGAAATATTGGTAAAAATGAATATATTTACGTAGTATCAAACTACATGAAAAACGTGAAAAAAGTCACCCGTTAACCATATTTGAGGATTTTAACTTCAAATCATAGAGCGAGGTATCGTGTTATTTAGATCCAAGAAAAGACAAATGACAATGTTGTTTCCAATACAAATGATAAAAATCAATGTGTTTTCATTAGAATTAACTAAAATGTTCCTGATTTTCCGTTTATATTACCGATGGAAGATGTACACGAAAATCGCTCTATTCCGGCTGAAACGTCGATATATGCAATAAAAACAGAACTTCTCCCCTTTTCAATATCTTACTCAGTATTTTAACGAGAAACAAATAGATGATTGAAAATGAAGTATTTAAGGTTATTATCAATTATGTGTTTGCATAATTTTTGTCGTATATATATGAATTAATACCCATAGACTGAAAATTCACAAAAACGTGGAAAACGGCAAAATATTGCCTAATTCGATGATATTTTGTTTATGTCACATAAAGGAAAAGGGGATGATAAACGTCAAAATATTGCTAAATTCGATGATTTTTCGTACGAAACATAATGCAAGAAAACTTGCTTAAAATGCAATATTATGCGAAATTCTGAGATTTGAAGGCCAAATCACATATAGTGATACTACAAGAAATAGAATCAAAATATTGGTAAAAATGAATATATTTACGTAGTATCAAACTACATGAAAAACGTGAAAAAAGTCACCATTTAACCATATTTGAGGATTTTAACTTCAAATCATAGAGCGAGGTTTCGTATTATTTAGATCCATGAAAAGACATATGACAATGTTGTTTCCAATACAAATGATAAAAATCAATGTGTTTTTATTACAATTAACTAAAATGTTCCTGATTTTCCGTTTATATTACCGAGGGAAGATGTACACGTAAAACCGCTCTAATCGAGCTGAAACGTCGATATATGCAATAAAAACCGAACTTCTCCCCGTTACAATATCTTACTCAGTATTTTAACGAGAAACAAATAGATGATTGAAAATGAAGTATTTAAGGTTATTATCTAATCAATTATGTGTTTGCATCATTTTTATCGTATATATAATGAATTAATACCTATAGACTGAAAATTCACAAAAACGTGGAAAAACGGCAAAATATTGCGTAATTCGATGATATTTTGTTTAAATCAAATAAAGGAAAAGGGGATGATAAACGTCAAAATATTGCTAAATTCGATGATTTTTCGTACGAAACAAAATGCAAGAAAACTTGCTTAAAATGCAATATTATGCGAAATTCTGAGATTTGAAGGCCAAATCACATATCGTGACACTACATGAAATAGAATCGAAATATTGGTAAAAATGAATATATTTACGTAGTATCATACTACATGAAAAACGTGAAAAAAGTCACCATTTAACCATAATTGAGGATTTTAACTTCAAATCATAGAGCGAGGTTTCGTATTATTTAGATCCAAGAAAAGACATATGACAATGTTGTTTCCAATACAAATGATAAAAATCAATGTGTTTTCATTACAATTAACTAAAATGTTCCTGATTTTCCGTTTATATTACCGAGGGAAGATGTACACGTAAAACCGCTCTAATCGGGCTGAAACGTCGATATATGCAATAAAAACCGAACTTCTCCCCTTTACAATATCTTACTCAGTATACTTACTTACATCTATTTGTTTCTCGTTAAAACGAGAAAAAAATAGATGATTGAAAATGAAGTATTTAAGGTTATTATCTAATCAATTATGTGTTTGCATAATTTTTATCGTATATATATGAATTAATACCCATATACTGAAAATTCACAAAAACGTGGAAAACGGCAAAATATTGCCTAATTCGATGATATTTTGTTTAAGTCACATAAAGGAAAAGGGGATGATAAACGTCAAAATATTGCTAAATTCGATGATTTTTCGTACGAAACAAAATGCAAGAAAACTTGCTTAAAATGCAATACTATGCGAAATTCTGAGATTTGAAGGCCAAATCACATATCGTGATACTACATGAAATAGAATCGAAATATTGGTAAAAATTAATATATTTACGTAATATCAAACTACATGAAAAACGTGAAAAAAGTCAATATATAACCATATTTGAGGATTTTAACTTCAAATCATAGAGCGAGGTTTCGTATTATTTAGATCCAAGAAAAGACATATGACAATGTTGTTTCCAATACAAATGATAAAAATCAATGTGTTTTCATTACAATTAACTAAAATGATCCTGATTTTCCGTTTATATTACCGAGGGAAGATGTACACGTAAAACCGCTCTAATCGGGCTGAAACGTCGATATATGCAATAAAAACCGAACTTCTCCCCTTTACAATATCTTACTCAGTATTTTAACGAGAAACAAATAGATGATTGAAAATGAAGTATTTAAGGTTATTATCTAATCAATTATGTGTTTGCATAATTTTTATCGTATATATATGAATTAATACCCATATACTGAAAATTCACAAAAACGTGGAAAACGGCAAAATATTGCCTAATTCGATGATATTTTGTTTAAGTCACATAAAGGAAAAGGGGATGATAAACGTCAAAATATTGCTAAATTCGATGATTTTTCGTACGAAACAAAATGCAAGAAAACTTGCTTAAAATGCAATATTATGCGAAATTCTGATATTTGAAGGCCAAATCACATATCGTGATACTACATGAAATAGTATCGAAATATTGGTAAAAATGAATATATTTACGTAATATAAAAACATGAAAAACATGAAAAACGTGAAAAAAGTCAATATATAACCATATTTGAGGATTTTAACTTCAAATCATAGAGCGAGGTTTCGTATTATTTAGATCTAAAAAAAAGACATATGACAATGTTGTTTCCAATACAAATGATAAAAATCAATGTGTTTTCATTAGAATTAACTAAAATGTTCCTGATTTTCCGTTTATATTACCGAGGGAAGATGTATACGTAAAACCGCTCTAATCCGGCTGAAACGTCGATATATGCAATAAAAACAGAACTTCTCCCCTTTTCAATATCTTACTCAGTATTTTAACGAGAAACAAATAGTTGATTGAAAATGAAGTATTTAAGGTTATTATCTAATCAATTATGTGTTTGCATCATTTTTATCGTATATATAATGAATTAATACCTATAGACTGAAAATTCACAAAAACGTGGAAAAACGGCAAAATATTGCGTAATTCGATGATATTTTGTTTAAATCAAATAAAGGAAAAGGGGATGATAAACGTCAAAATATTGCTAAATTCGATGATTTTTCGTACGAAACAAAATGCAAGAAAACTTGCTTAAAATGCAATATTATGCGAAATTTTGAGATTTGAAGGCCAAATCACATATCGTGATACTACATGAAATAGTATCGAAATATTGGTAAAAATGAATATATTTACGTAATATCAAACTACATGAAAAACGTGAAAAAAGTCAATATATAACCATATTTGAGGATTTTAACTTCAAATCATAGAGCGAGGTTTCGTATTATTTAGATCTAAGAAAAGACATATGACAATGTTGTTTCCAATACAAATGATAAAAATCAATGTGTTTTCATTACAATTAACTAAAATGTTCCTGATTTTCCGTTTATATTACCGAGGGAAGATGTACACGTAAAACCGCTCTAATCCGGCTGAAACGTCGATATATGCAATAAAAACAGAACTTCTCCCCTTTTCAATATCTTACTCAGTATTTTAACGAGAAACAAATAGTTGATTGAAAATGAAGTATTTAAGGTTATTATCTAATCAATTATGTGTTTGCATCATTTTTATCGTATATATAATGAATTAATACCTATAGACTGAAAATTCACAAAAACGTGGAAAAACGGCAAAATATTGCGTAATTCGATGATATTTTGTTTAAATAAAATAAAGGAAAAGGGGATGATAAACGTCAAAATATTGCTAAATTCGATGATTTTTCGTACGAAACAAAATGCAAGAAAACTTGCTTAAAATGCAATATTATGCGAAATTCTGAGCTATGAAGGCCAAATCACATATCGTGATACTACATGAAATAAAATCGAAATATTGGTAAAAATGAATATATTTACGAAGTATCAAACTACATGAAAAACGTGAAATAAGTCAATATTTAACCATATTTGAGGATTTTAACTTCAAATCATAGAGCGAGGTTTCGTATTATTTAGATCCAAGAAAAGACATATGAAAATGTTGTGTCCAATACAAATGATAAAAATCAATGTGTTTTCATTAGAATTAACTAAAATGTTCCTGATTTTCAGTTTATATTACCAAGGGAAGATGTACACGTAAAACCGCTCTAATCCGGCTGAAACGTCGATATATGCAATAAAAACCGAACTTCTCCCCTTTTCAATATCTTACTCAGTATTTTAAAGAGAAACAAATAGATGATTGAAAATGAAGTATTTAAGGTTATTATCTAATCAATTATGTGTTTGCATCATTTTTATCGTATATATAATGAATTAATACCTATAGACTGAAAATTCACAAAAACGTGGAAAAACGGCAAAATATTGCGTAATTCGATGATATTTTGTTTAAATCAAATAAAGGAAAAGGGGATGATAAACGTCAAAATATTGCTAAATTCGATGATTTTTCGTACGAAATAAAATGCAAGAAAACTTGCTTAAAATGCAATATTATGCGAAATTCTGAGATTTGAAGGCCAAATCACATATCGTGATACTATATGAAATAGAATCGAAATATTGGTAAAAATGAATATATTTACGTAGTATCAAACTACATGAAAAACGTGAAAAAAGTCACCATTTAACCATATTTGAGGATTTTAACTTCAAATCATAGAGCGAGGTTTCGTATTATTTAGATCCAAGAAAAGACATATGACAATGTTGTTTCCAATACAAATGATAAAAATCAATGTGTTTTCATTACAATTAACTAAAATGTTCCTGATTTTCCGTTTATATTACCGAGGGAAGATGTACACGTAAAACCGCACTAATCGGGCTGAAACGTCGATATATGCAATAAAAACCGAACTTCTCCCCTTTACAATATCTTACTCAGTATTTTAACGAGAAACAAATAGATGATTGAAAATGAAGTATTTAAGGTTATTATCTAATCAATTATGTGTTTGCATAATTTTTATCGTATATATATGAATTAATACCCATATACTGAAAATTCACAAAAACGTGGAAAACGGCAAAATATTGCCTAATTCGATGATATTTTGTTTAAGTCACATAAAGGAAAAGGGGACGATAAACGTCAAAATATTGCTAAATTCGATGATTTTTCGTACGAAACAAAATGCAAGAAAACTTGCTTAAAATGCAATATTATGCGAAATTCTGAGATTTGAAGGCCAAATCACATATCGTGATACTACATGAAATAGTATCGAAATATTGGTAAAAATGAATATATTTACGTAATATCAAACTACATGAAAAACGTGAAAAAAGTCAATATATAACCATATTTGAGGATTTTAACTTCAAATCATAGAGCGAGGTTTCGTATTATTTAGATCTAAGATAAGATATATGACAATGTTGTTTCCAATACAAATGATAAAAATCAATGTGTTTTCATTACAATTAACTAAAATGTTCCTGATTTTCCGTTTATATTACCGAGGGAAGATGTACACGTAAAACCGCTCTAATCCGGCTGAAACGTCGATATATGCAATAAAAACAGAACTTCTCCCCTTTTCAATATCTTACTCAGTATTTTAACGAGAAACAAATAGTTGATTGAAAATGAAGTATTTAAGGTTATTATCTAATCAATTATGTGTTTGCATCATTT
This sequence comes from Procambarus clarkii, assembly GCF_040958095.1. Taxonomy (NCBI): domain Eukaryota; kingdom Metazoa; phylum Arthropoda; class Malacostraca; order Decapoda; family Cambaridae; genus Procambarus; species Procambarus clarkii. Next base: position 4,188,603 of record NW_027189134.1, read on the forward strand.
TTATCGTATATATAATGAATTAATACCTATAGACTGAAAATTCACAAAAACGTGGAAAAACGGCAAAATATTGCGTAATTCGATGATATTTTGTTTAAATCAAATAAAGGAAAAGGGGATGATAAACGTCAAAATATTGCTAAATTCGATGATTTTTCGTACGAAACAAAATGCAAGAAAACTTGCTTAAAATGCAATATTATGCGAAATTCTGCGCTTTGAAGGCCAAATCACATATCGTGATACTACATGAAATAAAATCGAAATATTGGTAAAAATGAATATATTTACGAAGTATCAAACTACATGAAAAACGTGAAATAAGTCAATATTTAACCATATTTGAGGATTTTAACTTCAAATCATAGAGCGAGGTTTCGTATTATTTAGATCCAAGAAAAGACATATGACAATGTTGTGTCCAATACAAATGATAAAAATCAATGTGTTTTCATTAGAATTAACTAAAATGTTCCTGATTTTCAGTTTATATTACCAAGGGAAGATGTACACGTAAAACCGCTCTAATCCGGCTGAAACGTCGATATATGCAATAAAAACCGAACTTCTCCCCTTTTCAATATCTTACTCAGTATTTTAAAGAGAAACAAATAGATGATTGAAAATGAAGTATTTAAGGTTATTATCTAATCAATTATTGGTTTGCATCATTTTTATCGTATATATATGAATTAATACCCATAGACTGAAAATCCACAAAAACGTGGAAAACGGCAAAATATTGCCTAATTCGATGATATTTTGTTTAAGTCACATAAAGGAAAAGGGGATGATAAACGTCAAAATATTGCTAAATTCGATGATTTTTCGTACGAAACAAAATGCAAGAAAACTTGCTTAAAATGCAATATTATGCGAAATTCTGAGATTTGAAGGCCAAATCACATATCGTGATACTACATGAAATAGTATCGAAATATTGGTAAAAATGAATATATTTATGTAATATCAAACTACATGAAAAACGTGAAAAAAGTCACTATTTAACCATATTTGAAGATTTTAACTTCAAATCATAGAGCGAGGTTTCGTATTATTTAGATCCATGAAAAGACAAATGGCAATGTTGTTTCCAATACAAATGATAAAAATCAATGTGTTTTCATTAGAATTAACTAAAATGTTCCTGATTTTCCGTTTATATTACCGAGGGAAGATGTACACGTAAAACCGCTCTAATCCGGCTGAAACGTCGATATATGCAATAAAAACAGAACTTCTCCCCTTTTCAATATCTTACTCAGTATTTTAACGAGAAACAAATAGTTGATTGAAAATGAAGTATTTAAGGTTATTATCTAATCAATTATGTGTTTGCATCATTTTTATCGTATATATAATGAATTAATACCTATAGACTGAAAATTCACAAAAACGTGGAAAAACGGCAAAATATTGCGTAATTCGATGATATTTTGTTTAAATCAAATAAAGGAAAAGGGGATGATAAACGTCAAAATATTGCTAAATTCGATGATTTTTCGTACGAAATAAAATGCAAGAAAACTTGCTTAAAATGCAATATTATGCGAAATTCTGAGATTTGAAGGCCAAATCACATATCGTGATACTATATGAAATAGAATCGAAATATTGGTAAAAATGAATATATTTACGTAGTATCAAACTACATGAAAAACGTGAAAAAAGTCACCATTTAACCATATTTGAGGATTTTAACTTCAAATCATAGAGCGAGGTTTCGTATTATTTAGATCCAAGAAAAGACATATGACAATGTTGTTTCCAATACAAATGATAAAAATCAATGTGTTTTCATTACAATTAACTAAAATGTTCCTGATTTTCCGTTTATATTACCGAGGGAAGATGTACACGTAAAACCGCACTAATCGGGCTGAAACGTCGATATATGCAATAAAAACCGAACTTCTCCCCTTTACAATATCTTACTCAGTATTTTAACGAGAAACAAATAGATGATTGAAAATGAAGTATTTAAGGTTATTATCTAATCAATTATGTGTTTGCATAATTTTTATCGTATATATATGAATTAATACCCATATACTGAAAATTCACAAAAACGTGGAAAACGGCAAAATATTGCCTAATTCGATGATATTTTGTTTAAGTCACATAAAGGAAAAGGGGACGATAAACGTCAAAATATTGCTAAATTCGATGATTTTTCGTACGAAACAAAATGCAAGAAAACTTGCTTAAAATGCAATATTATGCGAAATTCTGAGATTTGAAGGCCAAATCACATATCGTGATACTACATGAAATAGTATCGAAATATTGGTAAAAATGAATATATTTACGTAATATCAAACTACATGAAAAACGTGAAAAAAGTCAATATATAACCATATTTGAGGATTTTAACTTCAAATCATAGAGCGAGGTTTCGTATTATTTAGATCTAAGATAAGACATATGACAATGTTGTTTCCAATACAAATGATAAAAATCAATGTGTTTTCATTACAATTAACTAAAATGTTCCTGATTTTCCGTTTATATTACCGAGGGAAGATGTACACGTAAAACCGCTCTAATCCGGCTGAAACGTCGATATATGCAATAAAAACAGAACTTCTCCCCTTTTCAATATCTTACTCAGTATTTTAACGAGAAACAAATAGTTGATTGAAAATGAAGTATTTAAGGTTATTATCTAATCAATTATGTGTTTGCATCATTTTTATCGTATATATAATGAATTAATACCTATAGACTGAAAATTCACAAAAACGTGGAAAAACGGCAAAATATTGCGTAATTCGATGATATTTTGTTTAAATCAAATAAAGGAAAAGGGGATGATAAACGTCAAAATATTGCTAAATTCGATGATTTTTCGTACGAAACAAAATGCAAGAAAACTTGCTTAAAATGCAATATTATGCGAAATTCTGCGCTTTGAAGGCCAAATCACATATCGTGATACTACATGAAATAAAATCGAAATATTGGTAAAAATGAATATATTTAGGAAGTATCAAACTACATGAAAAACGTGAAATAAGTCAATATTTAACCATATTTGAGGATTTTAACTTCAAATCATAGAGCGAGGTTTCGTATTATTTAGATCCAAGAAAAGACATATGACAATGTTGTGTCCAATACAAATGATAAAAATCAATGTGTTTTCATTAGAATTAACTAAAATGTTCCTGATTTTCAGTTTATATTACCAAGGGAAGATGTACACGTAAAACCGCTCTAATCCGGCTGAAACGTCGATATATGCAATAAAAACCGAACTTCTCCCCTTTTCAATATCTTACTCAGTATTTTAAAGAGAAACAAATAGATGATTGAAAATGAAGTATTTAAGGTTATTATCTAATCAATTATTGGTTTGCATCATTTTTATCGTATATATATGAATTAATACCCATAGACTGAAAATCCACAAAAACGTGGAAAACGGCAAAATATTGCCTAATTCGATGATATTTTGTTTAAGTCACATAAAGGAAAAGGGGATGATAAACGTCAAAATATTGCTAAATTCGGTGATTTTTCGTACGAAACAAAATGCAAGAAAACTAGCTTAAAATGCAATATTATGCGAAATTCTGAGATTTGAAGGCCAAATCACATATCGTGATACTACATGAAATAGTATCGAAATATTGGTAAAAATGAATATATTTATGTAATATCAAACTACATGAAAAACGTGAAAAAAGTCACTATTTAACCATATTTGAAGATTTTAACTTCAAATCATAGAGCGAGGTTTCGTATTATTTAGATCCATGAAAATACAAATGGCAATGTTGTTTCCAATACAAATGATAAAAATCAATGTGTTTTCATTAGAATTAACTAAAATGTTCCTGATTTTCCGTTTATATTACCGAGGGAAGATGTACACGTAAAACCGCTCTAATCCGGCTGAAACGTCGATATATGCAATAAAAACAGAACTTCTCCCCTTTTCAATATCTTACTCAGTATTTTAACGAGAAACAAATAGTTGATTGAAAATGAAGTATTTAAGGTTATTATCTAATCAATTATGTGTTTGCATCATTTTTATCGTATATATAATGAATTAATACCTATAGACTGAAAATTCACAAAAACGTGGAAAAACGGCAAAATATTGCGTAATTCGATGATATTTTGTTTAAATCAAATAAAGGAAAAGGGGATGATAAACGTCAAAATATTGCTAAATTCGATGATTTTTCGTACGAAATAAAATGCAAGAAAACTTGCTTAAAATGCAATATTATGCGAAATTCTGAGATTTGAAGGCCAAATCACATATCGTGATACTATATGAAATAGAATCGAAATATTGGTAAAAATGAATATATTTACGTAGTATCAAACTACATGAAAAACGTGAAAAAAGTCACCATTTAACCATATTTGAGGATTTTAACTTCAAATCATAGAGCGAGGTTTCGTATTATTTAGATCCAAGAAAAGACATATGACAATGTTGTTTCCAATACAAATGATAAAAATCAATGTGTTTTCATTACAATTAACTAAAATGTTCCTGATTTTCCGTTTATATTACCGAGGGAAGATGTACACGTAAAACCGCACTAATCGGGCTGAAACGTCGATATATGCAATAAAAACCGAACTTCTCCCCTTTACAATATCTTACTCAGTATTTTAACGAGAAACAAATAGATGATTGAAAATGAAGTATTTAAGGTTATTATCTAATCAATTATGTGTTTGCATAATTTTTATCGTATATATATGAATTAATACCCATATACTGAAAATTCACAAAAACGTGGAAAACGGCAAAATATTGCCTAATTCGATGATATTTTGTTTAAGTCACATAAAGGAAAAGGGGACGATAAACGTCAAAATATTGCTAAATTCGATGATTTTTCGTACGAAACAAAATGCAAGAAAACTTGCTTAAAATGCAATATTATGCGAAATTCTGAGATTTGAAGGCCAAATCACATATCCTGATACTACATGAAATAGTATCGAAATATTGGTAAAAATGAATATATTTACGTAATATCAAACTACATGAAAAACGTGAAAAAAGTCAATATATAACCATATTTGAGGATTTTAACTTCAAATCATAGAGCGAGGTTTCGTATTATTTAGATCTAAGATAAGACATATGACAATGTTGTTTCCAATACAAATGATAAAAATCAATGTGTTTTCATTACAATTAACTAAAATGTTCCTGATTTTCCGTTTATATTACCGAGGGAAGATGTACACGTAAAACCGCTCTAATCCGGCTGAAACGTCGATATATGCAATAAAAACAGAACTTCTCCCCTTTTCAATATCTTACTCAGTATTTTAACGAGAAACAAATAGTTGATTGAAAATGAAGTATTTAAGGTTATTATCTAATCAATTATGTGTTTGCATCATTTTTATCGTATATATAATGAATTAATACCTATAGACTGAAAATTCACAAAAACGTGGAAAAACGGCAAAATATTGCGTAATTCGATGATATTTTGTTTAAATCAAATAAAGGAAAAGGGGATGATAAACGTCAAAATATTGCTAAATTCGATGATTTTTCGTACGAAACAAAATGCAAGAAAACTTGCTTAAAATGCAATATTATGCGAAATTCTGCGCTTTGAAGGCCAAATCACATATCGTGATACTACATGAAATAAAATCGAAATATTGGTAAAAATGAATATATTTACGAAGTATCAAACTACATGAAAAACGTGAAATAAGTCAATATTTAACCATATTTGAGGATTTTAACTTCAAATCATAGAGCGAGGTTTCGTATTATTTAGATCCAAGAAAAGACATATGACAATGTTGTGTCCAATACAAATGATAAAAATCAATGTGTTTTCATTAGAATTAACTAAAATGTTCCTGATTTTCAGTTTATATTACCAAGGGAAGATGTACACGTAAAACCGCTCTAATCCGGCTGAAACGTCGATATATGCAATAAAAACCGAACTTCTCCCCTTTTCAATATCTTACTCAGTATTTTAAAGAGAAACAAATAGATGATTGAAAATGAAGTATTTAAGGTTATTATCTAATCAATTATTGGTTTGCATCATTTTTATCGTATATATATGAATTAATACCCATAGACTGAAAATCCACAAAAACGTGGAAAACGGCAAAATATTGCCTAATTCGATGATATTTTGTTTAAGTCACATAAAGGAAAAGGGGATGATAAACGTCAAAATATTGCTAAATTCGATGATTTTTCGTACGAAACAAAATGCAAGAAAACTTGCTTAAAATGCAATATTATGCGAAATTCTGAGATTTGAAGGCCAAATCACATATCGTGATACTACATGAAATAGTATCGAAATATTGGTAAAATGAATATATTTATGTAATATCAAACTACATGAAAAACGTGAAAAAAGTCACTATTTAACCATATTTGAAGATTTTAACTTCAAATCATAGAGCGAGGTTTCGTATTATTTAGATCCATGAAAAGACAAATGGCAATGTTGTTTCCAATACAAATGATAAAAATCAATGTGTTTTCATTAGAATTAACTAAAATGTTCCTGATTTTCCGTTTATATTACCGAGGGAAGATGTACACGTAAAACCGCTCTAATCCGGCTGAAACGTCGATATATGCAATAAAAACAGAACTTCTCCCCTTTTCAATATCTTACTCAGTATTTTAACGAGAAACAAATAGTTGATTGAAAATGAAGTATTTAAGGTTATTATCTAATCAATTATGTGTTTGCATCATTTTTATCGTATATATAATGAATTAATACCTATAGACTGAAAATTCACAAAAACGTGGAAAAACGGCAAAATATTGCGTAATTCGATGATATTTTGTTTAAATCAAATAAAGGAAAAGGGGATGATAAACGTCAAAATATTGCTAAATTCGATGATTTTTCGTACGAAATAAAATGCAAGAAAACTTGCTTAAAATGCAATATTATGCGAAATTCTGAGATTTCAAGGCCAAATCACATATCGTGATACTACATGAAATAGAATCGAAATATTGGTAAAAATGAATATATTTACGTAGTATCAAACTACATGAAAAACGTGAAAAAAGTCAATATATAACCATATTTGAGGATTTTAACTTCAAATCATACAGCGAGGTTTCGTATTATTTAGATCTAAGATAAGACATATGACAATGTTGTTTCCAATACAAATGATAAAAATCAATGTGTTTTCATTACAATTAACTAAAATGTTCCTGATTTTCCGTTTATATTACCGAGGGAAGATGTACACGAAAAACCGCTCTAATCCGGCTGAAACGTCGATATATGCAATAAAAACAGAACTTCTCCCCTTTTCAATATCTTACTCAGTATTTTAACGAGAAACAAATAGTTGATTGAAAATGAAGTATTTAAGGTTATTATCTAATCAATTATGTGTTTGCATCATTTTTATCGTATATATAATGAATTAATACCTATAGACTGAAAATTCACAAAAACGTGGAAAAACGGCAAAATATTGCGTAATTCGATGATATTTTGTTTAAATCAAATAAAGGAAAAGGGGATGATAAACGTCAAAATATTGCTAAATTCGATGATTTTTCGTACGAAACAAAATGCAAGAAAACTTGCTTAAAATGCAATATTATGCGAAATTCTGAGCTTTGAAGGCCAAATCACATATCGTGATACTACATGAAATAAAATCGAAATATTGGTAAAAATGAATATATTTACGAAGTATCAAACTACATGAAAAACGTGAAATAAGTCAATATTTAACCATATTTGAGGATTTTAACTTCAAATCATAGAGCGAGGTTTCGTATTATTTAGATCCAAGAAAAGACATATGACAATGTTGTGTCCAATACAAATGATAAAAATCAATGTGTTTTCATTAGAATTAACTAAAATGTTCCTGATTTTCAGTTTATATTACCAAGGGAAGATGTACACGTAAAACCGCTCTAATCCGGCTGAAACGTCGATATATGCAATAAAAACCGAACTTCTCCCCTTTTCAATATCTTACTCAGTATTTTAAAGAGAAACAAATAGATGATTGAAAATGAAGTATTTAAGGTTATTATCTAATCAATTATGTGTTTGCATCATTTTTATCGTATATATAATGAATTAATACCTATAGACTGAAAATTCACAAAAACGTGGAAAAACGGCAAAATATTGCGTAATTCGATGATATTTTGTTTAAATCAAATAAAGGAAAAGGGGATGATAAACGTCAAAATATTGCTAAATTCGATGATTTTTCGTACGAAACAAAATGCAAGAAAACTTGCTTAAAATGCAATATTATGCGAAATTCTGCGCTTTGAAGGCCAAATCACATATCGTGATACTACATGAAATAAAATCGAAATATTGGTAAAAATGAATATATTTACGAAGTATCAAACTACATGAAAAACGTGAAATAAGTCAATATTTAACCATATTTGAGGATTTTAACTTCAAATCATAGAGCGAGGTTTCGTATTATTTAGATCCAAGAAAAGACATATGACAATGTTGTGTCCAATACAAATGATAAAAATCAATGTGTTTTCATTAGAATTAACTAAAATGTTCCTGATTTTCAGTTTATATTACCAAGGGAAGATGTACACGTAAAATCGCTCTAATCCGGCTGAAACGTCGATATATGCAATAAAAACCGAACTTCTCCCCTTTTCAATATCTTACTCAGTATTTTAAAGAGAAACAAATAGATGATTGAAAATGAAGTATTTAAGGTTATTATCTAATCAATTATTGGTTTGCATCATTTTTATCGTATATATATGAATTAATACCCATAGACTGAAAATCCACAAAAACGTGGAAAACGGCAAAATATTGCCTAATTCGATGATATTTTGTTTAAGTCACATAAAGGAAAAGGGGATGATAAACGTCAAAATATTGCTAAATTCGATGATTTTTCGTACGAAACAAAATGCAAGAAAACTTGCTTAAAATGCAATATTATGCGAAATTCTGAGATTTGAAGGCCAAATCACATATCGTGATACTACATGAAATAGTATCGAAATATTGGTAAAAATGAATATATTTATGTAATATCAAACTACATGAAAAACGTGAAAAAAGTCACTATTTAACCATATTTGAAGATTTTAACTTCAAATCATAGAGCGAGGTTTCGTATTATTTAGATCCATGAAAAGACAAATGGCAATGTTGTTTCCAATACAAATGAAAAAAATCAATGTGTTTTCATTAGAATTAACTAAAATGTTCCTGATTTTCCGTTTATATTACCGAGGGAAGATGTACACGTAAAACCGCTCTAATCCGGCTGAAACGTCGATATATGCAATAAAAACAGAACTTCTCCCCTTTTCAATATCTTACTCAGTATTTTAACGAGAAACAAATAGATGATTGAAAATGAAGTATTTAAGGTTATTATCTAATCAATTATTGGTTTGCATCATTTTTATCGTATATATATGAATTAATACCCATAGACTGAAAATCCACAAAAACGTGGAAAACGGCAAAATATTGCCTAATTCGATGATATTTTGTTTAAGTCACATAAAGGAAAAGGGGATGATAAACGTCAAAATATTGCTAAATTCGATGATTTTTCGTACGAAACAAAATGCAAGAAAACTTGCTTAAAATGCAATATTATGCGAAATTCTGAGATTTGAAGGCCAAATCACATATCGTGATACTACATGAAATAGTATCGAAATATTGGTAAAAATGAATATATTTATGTAATATCAAACTACATGAAAAACGTGAAAAAAGTCACTATTTAACCATATTTGAAGATTTTAACTTCAAATCATAGAGCGAGGTTTCGTATTATTTAGATCCATGAAAAGACAAATGGCAATGTTGTTTCCAATACAAATGAAAAAAATCAATGTGTTTTCATTAGAATTAACTAAAATGTTCCTGATTTTCCGTTTATATTACCGAGGGAAGATGTACACGTAAAACCGCTCTAATCCGGCTGAAACGTCGATATATGCAATAAAAACCGAACTTCTCCCCTTTTCAATATCTTACTCAGTATTTTAAAGAGAAACAAATAGATGATTGAAAATGAAGTATTTAAGGTTATTATCTAATCAATTATTGGTTTGCATCATTTTTATCGTATATATATGAATTAATACCCATAGACTGAAAATCCACAAAAACGTGGAAAACGGCAAAATATTGCCTAATTCGATGATATTTTGTTTAAGTCACATAAAGGAAAAGGGGATGATAAACGTCAAAATATTGCTAAATTCGATGATTTTTCGTACGAAACAAAATGCAAGAAAACTTGCTTAAAATGCAATATTATGCGAAATTCTGAGATTTGAAGGCCAAATCACATATCGTGATACTACATGAAATAGTATCGAAATATTGGTAAAAATGAATATATTTATGTAATATCAAACTACATGAAAAACGTGAAAAAAGTCACTATTTAACCATATTTGAAGATTTTAACTTCAAATCATAGAGCGAGGTTTCGTATTATTTAGATCCATGAAAAGACAACTGGCAATGTTGTTTCCAATACAAATGAAAAAAATCAATGTGTTTTCATTAGAATTAACTAAAATGTTCCTGATTTTCCGTTTATATTACCGAGGGAAGATGTACACGTAAAACCGCTCTATTCCGGCTGAAACGTCGATATATGCAATAAAAACAGAACTTCTCCCCTTTTCAATATCTTACTCAGTATTTTAACGAGAAACAAATAGTTGATTGAAAATGAAGTATTTAAGGTTATTATCTAATCAATTATGTGTTTGCATCATTTTTATCGTATATATAATGAATTAATACTTATAGACTGAAAATTCACAAAAACGTGGAAAAACGGCAAAATATTGCGTAATTCGATGATATTTTGTTTAAATCAAATAAAGGAAAAGGGGATGATAAACGTCAAAATATTGCTAAATTCGATGATTTTTCGTACGAAATAAAATGCAAGAAAACTTGCTTAAAATGCAATATTATGCGAAATTCTGAGATTTGAAGGCCAAATCACATATCGTGATACTACATGAAATAGAATCGAAATATTGGTAAAAATGAATATATTTACGTAGTATCAAACTACATGAAAAACGTGAAAAAAGTCACCATTTAACCATATTTGAGGATTTTAACTTCAAATCATAGAGCGAGGTTTCGTATTATTTAGATCCAAGAAAAGACATATGACAATGTTGTTTTCAATACAAATGATAAAAATCAATGTGTTTTCATTACAATTAACTAAAATGTTCCTGATTTTCCGTTTATATTACCGAGGGAAGATGTACACGTAAAACCGCACTAATCGGGCTGAAACGTCGATATATGCAATAAAAACCGAACTTCTCCCCTTTTCAATATCTTACTCAGTATTTTAAAGAGAAACAAATAGATGATTGAAAATGAAGTATTTAAGGTTATTATCTAATCAATTATTGGTTTGCATCATTTTTATCGTATATATATGAATTAATACCCATAGACTGAAAATCCACAAAAACGTGGAAAACGGCAAAATATTGCCTAATTCGATGATATTTTGTTTAAGTCACATAAAGGAAAAGGGGATGATAAACGTCAAAATATTGCTAAATTCGATGATTTTTCGTACGAAACAAAATGCAAGAAAACTTGCTTAAAATGCAATATTATGCGAAATTCTGAGATTTGAAAGCCAAATCACATATCGTGATACTACATGAAATAGTATCGAAATATTGGTAAAAATGAATATATTTATGTAATATCAAACTACATGAAAAACGTGAAAAAAGTCACTATTTAACCATATTTGAAGATTTTAACTTCAAATCATAGAGCGAGGTTTCGTATTATTTAGATCCATGAAAAGACAAATGGCAATGTTGTTTCCAATACAAATGATAAAAATCAATGTGTTTTCATTAGAATTAACTAAAATGTTCCTGATTTTCCGTTTATATTACCGAGGGAAGATGTACACGTAAAACCGCTCTAATCCGGCTGAAACGTCGATATATGCAATAAAAACAGAACTTCTCCCCTTTTCAATATCTTACTCAGTATTTTAACGAGAAACAAATAGTTGATTGAAAATGAAGTATTTAAGGTTATTATTTAATCAATTATGTGTTTGCATCATTTTTATCGTATATATAATGAATTAATACCTATAGACTGAAAATTCACAAAAACGTGGAAAAACGGCAAAATATTGCGTAATTCGATGATATTTTGTTTAAATCAAATAAAGGAAAAGGGGATGATAAACGTCAAAATATTGCTAAATTCGATGATTTTTCGTACGAAATAAAATGCAAGAAAACTTGCTTAAAATGCAATATTATGCGAAATTCTGAGATTTGAAGGCCAAATCACATATCGTGATACTACATGAAATAGAATCGAAATATTGGTAAAAATGAATATATTTACGTAGTATCAAACTACATGAAAAACGTGAAAAAAGTCACCATTTAACCATATTTGAGGATTTTAACTTCAAATCATAGAGCGAGGTTTCGTATTATTTAGATCCAAGAAAAGACTTATGACAATGTTGTTTCCAATACAAATGATAAAAATCAATGTGTTTTCATTACAATTAACTAAAATGTTCCTGATTTTCCGTTTATATTACCGAGGGAAGATGTACACGTAAAACCGCACTAATCGGGCTGAAACGTCGATATATGCAATAAAAACCGAACTTCTCCCCTTTATAATATCTTACTCAGTATTTTAACGAGAAACAAATAGATGATTGAAAATGAAGTATTTAAGGTTATTATCTAATCAATTATGTGATTGCATAATTTTCATCGTATATATATGAATTAATACCCATATACTGAAAATTCACAAAAACGTGGAAAACGGCAAAATATTGCCTAATTCGATGATATTTTGTTTAAGTCACATAAAGGAAAAGGGGACGATAAACGTCAAAATATTGCTAAATTCGATGATTTTTCGTACGAAACAAAATGCAAGAAAACTTGCTTAAAATGCAATATTATGCGAAATTCTGAGCTTTGAAGGCCAAATCACATATCGTGATACTACATGAAATAAAATCGAAATATTGGTAAAAATGAATATATTTACGAAGTATCAAACTACATGAAAAACGTGAAATAAGTCAATATTTAACCATATTTGAGGATTTTAACTTCAAATCATAGAGCGAGGTTTCGTATTATTTAGATCCAAGAAAAGACATATGACAATGTTGTGTCCAATACAAATGATAAAAATCAATGTGTTTTCATTAGAATTAACTAAAATGTTCCTGATTTTCAGTTTATATTACCAAGGGAAGATGTACACGTAAAACCGCTCTAATCCGGCTGAAACGTCGATATATGCAATAAAAACCGAACTTCTCCCCTTTTCAATATCTTACTCAGTATTTTAAAGAGAAACAAATAGATGATTGAAAATGAAGTATTTAAGGTTATTATCTAATCAATTATTGGTTTGCATCATTTTTATCGTATATATATGAATTAATACCCATAGACTGAAAATCCACAAAAACGTGGAAAACGGCAAAATATTGCCTAATTCGATGATATTTTGTTTAAGTCACATAAAGGAAAAGGGGATGATAAACGTCAAAATATTGCTAAATTCGATGATTTTTCGTACGAAACAAAATGCAAGAAAACTTGCTTAAAATGCAATATTATGCGAAATTCTGAGATTTGAAGGCCAAATCACATATCGTGATACTACATGAAATAGTATCGAAATATTGGTAAAAATGAATATATTTATGTAATATCAAACTACATGAAAAACGTGAAAAAAGTCACTATTTAACCATATTTGAAGATTTTAACTTCAAATCATAGAGCGAGGTTTCGTATTATTTAGATCCATGAAAAGACAAATGGCAATGTTGTTTCCAATACAAATGATAAAAATCAATGTGTTTTCATTAGAATTAACTAAAATGTTCCTGATTTTCCGTTTATATTACCGAGGGAAGATGTACACGTAAAACCGCTCTAATCCGGCTGAAACGTCGATATATGCAATAAAAACAGAACTTCTCCCCTTTTCAATATCTTACTCAGTATTTTAACGAGAAACAAATAGTTGATTGAAAATGAAGTATTTAAGGTTATTATCTAATCAATTATGTGTTTGCATCATTTTTATCGTATATATAATGAATTAATACCTATTGACTGAAAATTCACAAAAACGTGGAAAAACGGCAAAATATTGCGTAATTCGATGATATTTTGTTTAAATCAAATAAAGGAAAAGGGGATGATAAACGTCAAAATATTGCTAAATTCGATGATTTTTCGTACGAAATAAAATGCAAGAAAACTTGCTTAAAATGCAATATTATGCGAAATTCTGAGATTTGAAGGCCAAATCACATATCGTGATACTACATGAAATAGAATCGAAATATTGGTAAAAATGAATATATTTACGTAGTATCAAACTACATGAAAAACGTGAAAAAAGTCACCATTTAACCATATTTGAGGATTTTAACTTCAAATCATAGAGCGAGGTTTCGTATTATTTAGATCCAAGAAAAGACATATGACAATGTTGTTTCCAATACAAATGATAAAAATCAATGTGTTTTCATTACAATTAACTAAAATGTTCCTGATTTTCCGTTTATATTACCGAGGGAAGATGTACACGTAAAACCGCACTAATCGGGCTGAAACGTCGATATATGCAATAAAAACCGAACTTCTCCCCTTTTCAATATCTTACTCAGTATTTTAAAGAGAAACAAATAGATGATTGAAAATGAAGTATTTAAGGTTATTATCTAATCAATTATTGGTTTGCATCATTTTTATCGTATATATATGAATTAATACCCATAGACTGAAAATCCACAAAAACGTGGAAAACGGCAAAATATTGCCTAATTCGATGATATTTTGTTTAAGTCACATAAAGGAAAAGGGGATGATAAACGTCAAAATATTGCTAAATTCGATGATTTTTCGTACGAAACAAAATGCAAGAAAACTTGCTTAAAATGCAATATTATGCGAAATTCTGAGATTTGAAAGCCAAATCACATATCGTGATACTACATGAAATAGTATCGAAATATTGGTAAAAATGAATATATTTATGTAATATCAAACTACATGAAAAACGTGAAAAAAGTCACTATTTAACCATATTTGAAGATTTTAACTTCAAATCATAGAGCGAGGTTTCGTATTATTTAGATCCATGAAAAGACAAATGGCAATGTTGTTTCCAATACAAATGATAAAAATCAATGTGTTTTCATTAGAATTAACTAAAATGTTCCTGATTTTCCGTTTATATTACCGAGGGAAGATGTACACGTAAAACCGCTCTAATCCGGCTGAAACGTCGATATATGCAATAAAAACAGAACTTCTCCCCTTTTCAATATCTTACTCAGTATTTTAACGAGAAACAAATAGTTGATTGAAAATGAAGTATTTAAGGTTATTATTTAATCAATTATGTGTTTGCATCATTTTTATCGTATATATAATGAATTAATACCTATAGACTGAAAATTCACAAAAACGTGGAAAAACGGCAAAATATTGCGTAATTCGATGATATTTTGTTTAAATCAAATAAAGGAAAAGGGGATGATAAACGTCAAAATATTGCTAAATTCGATGATTTTTCGTACGAAATAAAATGCAAGAAAACTTGCTTAAAATGCAATATTATGCGAAATTCTGAGATTTGAAGGCCAAATCACATATCGTGATACTACATGAAATAGAATCGAAATATTGGTAAAAATGAATATATTTACGTAGTATCAAACTACATGAAAAACGTGAAAAAAGTCACCATTTAACCATATTTGAGGATTTTAACTTCAAATCATAGAGCGAGGTTTCGTATTATTTAGATCCAAGAAAAGACATATGACAATGTTGTTTCCAATACAAATGATAAAAATCAATGTGTTTTCATTACAATTAACTAAAATGTTCCTGATTTTCCGTTTATATTACCGAGGGAAGATGTACACGTAAAACCGCACTAATCGGGCTGAAACGTCGATATATGCAATAAAAACCGAACTTCTCCCCTTTATAATATCTTACTCAGTATTTTAACGAGAAACAAATAGATGATTGAAAATGAAGTATTTAAGGTTATTATCTAATCAATTATGTGATTGCATAATTTTCATCGTATATATATGAATTAATACCCATAGACTGAAAATCCACAAAAACGTGGAAAACGGCAAAATATTGCCTAATTCGATGATATTTTGTTTAGGTCACATAAAGGAAAAGGGGATGATAAACGTCAAAATATTGCTAAATTCGATGATTTTTCGTACGAAACAAAATGCAAGAAAACTTGCTTAAAATGCAATATTATGCGAAATTCTGAGATTTGAAGGCCAAATCACATATCGTGATACTACATGAAATAGTATCGAAATATTGGTAAAAATGAATATATTTATGTAATATCAAACTACATGAAAAACGTGAAAAAAGTCACTATTTAACCATATTTGAAGATTTTAACTTCAAATCATAGAGCGAGGTTTCGTATTATTTAGATCCATGAAAAGACAAATGGCAATGTTGTTTCCAATACAAATGAAAAAAATCAATGTGTTTTCATTAGAATTAACTAAAATGTTCCTGATTTTCCGTTTATATTACCGAGGGAAGATGTACACGTAAAACCGCTCTAATCCGGCTGAAACGTCGATATATGCAATAAAAACAGAACTTCTCCCCTTTTCAATATCTTACTCAGTATTTTAACGAGAAACAAATAGATGATTGAAAATGAAGTATTTAAGGTTATTATCTAATCAATTATTGGTTTGCATCATTTTTATCGTATATATATGAATTAATACCCATAGACTGAAAATCCACAAAAACGTGGAAAACGGCAAAATATTGCCTAATTCGATGATATTTTGTTTAAGTCACATAAAGGAAAAGGGGATGATAAACGTCAAAATATTGCTAAATTCGATGATTTTTCGTACGAAACAAAATGCAAGAAAACTTGCTTAAAATGCAATATTATGCGAAATTCTGAGATTTGAAGGCCAAATCACATATCGTGATACTACATGAAATAGTATCGAAATATTGGTAAAAATGATTATATTTATGTAATATCAAACTACATGAAAAACGTGAAAAAAGTCACTATTTAACCATATTTGAAGATTTTAACTTCAAATCATAGAGCGAGGTTTCGTATTATTTAGATCCATGAAAAGACAAATGGCAATGTTGTTTCCAATACAAATGAAAAAAATCAATGTGTTTTCATTAGAATTAACTAAAATGTTCCTGATTTTCCGTTTATATTACCGAGGGAAGATGTACACGTAAAACCGCTCTAATCCGGCTGAAACGTCGATATATGCAATAAAAACCGAACTTCTCCCCTTTTCAATGTCTTACTCAGTATTTTAAAGAGAAACAAATAGATGATTGAAAATGAAGTATTTAAGGTTATTATCTAATCAATTATTGGTTTGCATCATTTTTATCGTATATATATGAATAGAATATATATAATATATATATAATAATATATATAATATATATAATATATATGAATAATATATATATTATAATATATATAATATATATGAATATATATAATATATATGAATAGAATATATGAATACCCATAGACTGAAAATCCACAAAAACGTGGAAAACGGCAAAATATTGCCTAATTCGATGATATTTTGTTTAAGTCACATAAAGGAAAAGGGGATGATAAACGTCAAAATATTGCTAAATTCGATGATTTTTCGTACGAAACAAAATGCAAGAAAACTTGCTTAAAATGCAATATTATGCGAAATTCTGAGATTTGAAGGCCAAATCACATATCGTGATACTACATGAAATAGTATCGAAATATTGGTAAAAATGAATATATTTATGTAATATCAAACTACATGAAAAACGTGAAAAAAGTCACTATTTAACCATATTTGAAGATTTTAACTTCAAATCATAGAGCGAGGTTTCGTATTATTTAGATCCATGAAAAGACAAATGGCAATGTTGTTTCCAATACAAATGAAAAAAATCAATGTGTTTTCATTAGAATTAACTAAAATGTTCCTGATTTTCCGTTTATATTACCGAGGGAAGATGTACACGTAAAACCGCTCTAATCCGGCTGAAACGTCGATATATGCAATAAAAACAGAACTTCTCCCCATTTCAATATCTTACTCAGTATTTTAACGAGAAACAAATAGTTGATTGAAAATGAAGTATTTAAGGTTATTATCTAATCAATTATGTGTTTGCATCATTTTTATCGTATATATAATGAATTAATACCTATAGACTGAAAATTCACAAAAACGTGGAAAAACGGCAAAATATTGCGTAATTCGATGATATTTTGTTTAAATCAAATAAAGGAAAAGGGGATGATAAACGTCAAAATATTGCTAAATTCGATGATTTTTCGTACGAAATAAAATGCAAGAAAACTTGCTTAAAATGCAATATTATGCGAAATTCTGAGATTTGAAGGCCAAATCACATATCGTGATACTACATGAAATAGAATCGAAATATTGGTAAAAATGAATATATTTACGTAGTATCAAACTACATGAAAAACGTGAAAAAAGTCACCATTTAACCATATTTGAGGATTTTAACTTCAAATCATAGAGCGAGGTTTCGTATTATTTAGATCCAAGAAAAGACATATGACAATGTTGTTTCCAATACAAATGATAAAAATCAATGTGTTTTCATTACAATTAACTAAAATGTTCCTGATTTTCCGTTTATATTACCGAGGGAAGATGTACACGTAAAACCGCACTAATCGGGCTGAAACGTCGATATATGCAATAAAAACCGAACTTCTCCCCTTTATAATATCTTACTCAGTATTTTAACGAGAAACAAATAGATGATTGAAAATGAAGTATTTAAGGTTATTATCTAATCAATTATGTGTTTGCATAATTTTTATCGTATATATATGAATTAATACCCATATACTGAAAATTCACAAAAACGTGGAAAACGGCAAAATATTGCCTAATTCGATGATATTTTGTTTAAGTCACATAAAGGAAAAGGGGACGATAAACGTCAAAATATTGCTAAATTCGATGATTTTTCGTACGAAACAAAATGCAAGAAAACTTGCTTAAAATGCAATATTATGCGAAATTCTGAGATTTGAAGGCCAAATCACATATCGTGATACTACATGAAATAGTATCGAAATATTGGTAAAAATGAATATATTTACGTAATATCAAACTACATGAAAAACGTGAAAAAAGTCAATATATAACCATATTTGAGGATTTTAACTTCAAATCATAGAGCGAGGTTTCGTATTATTTAGATCTAAGATAAGACATATGACAATGTTGTTTCCAATACAAATGATAAAAATCAATGTGTTTTCATTACAATTAACTAAAATGTTCCTGATTTTCCGTTTATATTACCGAGGGAAGATGTACACGAAAAACCGCTCTAATCCGGCTGAAACGTCGATATATGCAATAAAAACAGAACTTCTCCCCTTTTCAATATCCTACTCAGTATTTTAACGAGAAACAAATAGTTGATTGAAAATGAAGTATTTAAGGTTATTATCTAATCAATTATGTGTTTGCATCATTTTTATCGTATATATAATGAATTAATACCTATAGACTGAAAATTCACAAAAACGTGGAAAAACGGCAAAATATTGCGTAATTCGATGATATTTTGTTTAAATCAAATAAAGGAAAAGGGGATGATAAACGTCAAAATATTGCTAAATTCGATGATTTTTCGTACGAAACAAAATGCAAGAAAACTTGCTTAAAATGCAATATTATGCGAAATTCTGAGCTTTGAAGGCGAAATCACATATCGTGATACTACATGAAATAAAATCGAAATATTGGTAAAAATGAATATATTTACGAAGTATCAAACTACATGAAAAACGTGAAATAAGTCAATATTTAACCATATTTGAGGATTTTAACTTCAAATCATAGAGCGAGGTTTCGTATTATTTAGATCCAAGAAAAGACATATGACAATGTTGTGTCCAATACAAACGATAAAAATCAATGTGTTTTCATTACAATTAACTAAAATGTTCCTGATTTTCAGTTTATATTACCAAGGGAAGATGTACACGTAAAACCGCTCTAATCCGGCTGAAACGTCGATATATGCAATAAAAACCGAACTTCTCCCCTTTTCAATATCTTACTCAGTATTTTAAAGAGAAACAAATAGATGATTGAAAATGAAGTATTTAAGGTTATTATCTAATCAATTATTGGTTTGCATCATTTTTATCGTATATATATGAATTAATACCCATAGACTGAAAATCCACAAAAACGTGGAAAACGGCAAAATATTGCCTAATTCGATGATATTTTGTTTAAGTCACATAAAGGAAAAGGGGACGATAAACGTCAAAATATTGCTAAATTCGATGATTTTTCGTACGAAACAAAATGCAAGAAAACTTGCTTAAAATGCAATATTATGCGAAATTCTGAGATTTGAAGGCCAAATCACATATCGTGATACTACATGAAATAGTATCGAAATATTGGTAAAAATGAATATATTTACGTAATATCAAACTACATGAAAAACGTGAAAAAAGTCAATATATAACCATATTTGAGGATTTTAACTTCAAATCATAGAGCGAGGTTTCGTATTATTTAGATCTAAGATAAGACATATGACAATGTTGTTTCCAATACAAATGATAAAAATCAATGTGTTTTCATTACAATTAACTAAAATGTTCCTGATTTTCCGTTTATATTACCGAGGGAAGATGTACACGTAAAACCGCTCTAATCCGGCTGAAACGTCGATATATGCAATAAAAACAGAACTTCTCCCCTTTTCAATATCTTACTCAGTATTTTAACGAGAAACAAATAGTTGATTGAAAATGAAGTATTTAAGGTTATTATCTAATCAATTATGTGTTTGCATCATTTTTATCGTATATATAATGAATTAATACCTATAGACTGAAAATTCACAAAAACGTGGAAAAACGGCAAAATATTGCGTAATTCGATGATATTTTGTTTAAATCAAATAAAGGAAAAGGGGATGATAAACGTCAAAATATTGCTAAATTCGATTATTTTTCGTACGAAACAAAATGCAAGAAAACTTGCTTAAAATGCAATATTATGCGAAATTCTGAGCTTTGAAGGCCAAATCACATATCGTGATACTACATGAAATAAAATCGAAATATTGGTAAAAATGAATATATTTACGAAGTATCAAACTACATGAAAAACGTGAAATAAGTCAATATTTAACCATATTTGAGGATTTTAACTTCAAATCATAGAGCGAGGTTTCGTATTATTTAGATCCAAGAAAAGACATATGACAATGTTGTGTCCAATACAAATGATAAAAATCAATGTGTTTTCATTAGAATTAACTAAAATGTTCCTGATTTTCAGTTTATATTACCAAGGGAAGGTGTACACGTAAAACCGCTCTAATCCGGCTGAAACGTCGATATATGCAATAAAAACCGAACTTCTCCTCTTTTCAATATCTTACTCAGTATTTTAAAGAGAAACAAATAGATGATTGAAAATGAAGTATTTAAGGTTATTATCTAATCAATTATGTGTTTGCATCATTTTTATCGTATATATAATGAATTAATACCTATAGACTGAAAATTCACAAAAACGTGGAAAAACGGCAAAATATTGCGTAATTCGATGATATTTTGTTTAAATCAAATAAAGGAAAAGGGGATGATAAACGTCAAAATATTGCTAAATTCGATGATTTTTCGTACGAAACAAAATGCAAGAAAACTTGCTTAAAATGCAATATTATGCGAAATTCTGCGCTTTGAAGGCCAAATCACATATCGTGATACTACATGAAATAAAATCGAAATATTGGTAAAAATGAATATATTTACGAAGTATCAAACTACATGAAAAACGTGAAATAAGTCAATATTTAACCATATTTGAGGATTTTAACTTCAAATTATAGAGCGAGGTTTCGTATTATTTAGATCCAAGAAAAGACATATGACAATGTTGTGTCCAATACAAATGAAAAAAATCAATGTGTTTTCATTACAATTAACTAAAATGTTCCTGATTTTCAGTTTATATTACCAAGGGAAGATGTACACGTAAAACCGCTCTAATCCGGCTGAAACGTCGATATATGCAATAAAAACCGAACTTCTCCCCTTTTCAATATCTTACTCAGTATTTTAAAGAGAAACAAATAGATGATTGAAAATGAAGTATTTAAGGTTATTATCTAATCAATTATTGGTTTGCATCATTTTTATCGTATATATATGAATTAATACCCATAGACTGAAAATCCACAAAAACGTGGAAAACGGCAAAATATTGCCTAATTCGATGATATTTTGTTTAGGTCACATAAAGGAAAAGGGGATGATAAACGTCAAAATATTGCTAAATTCGATGATTTTTCGTACGAAACAAAATGCAAGAAAACTTGCTTAAAATGCAATATTATGCGAAATTCTGAGATTTGAAGGCCAAATCACATATCGTGATACTACATGAAATAGTATCGAAATATTGGTAAAAATGAATATATTTATGTAATATCAAACTACATGAAAAACGTGAAAAAAGTCACTATTTAACCATATTTGAAGATTTTAACTTCAAATCATAGAGCGAGGTTTCGTATTATTTAGATCCATGAAAAGACAAATGGCAATGTTGTTTCCAATACAAATGAAAAAAATCAATGTGTTTTCATTAGAATTAACTAAAATGTTCCTGATTTTCCGTTTATATTACCGAGGGAAGATGTACACGTAAAACCGCTCTAATCCGGCTGAAACGTCGATATATGCAATAAAAACAGAACTTCTCCCCTTTTCAATATCTTACTCAGTATTTTAACGAGAAACAAATAGATGATTGAAAATGAAGTATTTAAGGTTATTATCTAATCCATTATTGGTTTGCATCATTTTTATCGTATATATATGAATTAATACCCATAGACTGAAAATCCACAAAAACGTGGAAAACGGCAAAATATTGCCTAATTCGATGATATTTTGTTTAAGTCACATAAAGGAAAAGGGGATGATAAACGTCAAAATATTGCTAAATTCGATGATTTTTCGTACGAAACAAAATGCAAGAAAACTTGCTTAAAATGCAATATTATGCGAAATTCTGAGATTTGAAGGCCAAATCACATATCGTGATACTACATGAAATAGTATCGAAATATTGGTAAAAATGAATATATTTATGTAATATCAAACTACATGAAAAACGTGAAAAAAGTCACTATTTAACCATATTTGAAGATTTTAACTTCAAATCATAGAGCGAGGTTTCGTATTATTTAGATCCATGAAAAGACAAATGGCAATGTTGTTTCCAATACAAATGAAAAAAATCAATGTGTTTTCATTAGAATTAACTAAAATGTTCCTGATTTTCCGTTTATATTACCGAGGGAAGATGTACACGTAAAACCGCTCTAATCCGGCTGAAACGTCGATATATGCAATAAAAACCGAACTTCTCCCCTTTTCAATATCTTACTCAGTATTTTAAAGAGAAACAAATAGATGATTGAAAATGAAGTATTTAAGGTTATTATCTAATCAATTATTGGTTTGCATCATTTTTATCGTATATATATGAATAGAATATATATAATATATATATAATAATATATATAATATATATAATATATATGAATAATATATATATTATAATATATATAATATATATGAATATATATAATATATATGAATAGAATATATGAATACCCATAGACTGAAAATCCACAAAAAAGTGGAAAACGGCAAAATATTGCCTAATTCGATGATATTTTGTTTAAGTCACATAAAGGAAAAGGGGATGATAAACGTCAAAATATTGCTAAATTCGATGATTTTTCGTACGAAACAAAATGCAAGAAAACTTGCTTAAAATGCAATATTATGCGAAATTCTGAGATTTGAAGGCCAAATCACATATCGTGATGCTACATGAAATAGTATCGAAATATTGGTAAAAATGAATATATTTATGTAATATCAAACTACATGAAAAACGTGAAAAAAGTCACTATTTAACCATATTTGAAGATTTTAACTTCAAATCATAGAGCGAGGTTTCGTATTATTTAGATCCATGAAAAGACAAATGGCAATGTTGTTTCCAATACAAATGAAAAAAATCAATGTGTTTTCATTAGAATTAACTAAAATGTTCCTGATTTTCCGTTTATATTACCGAGGGAAGATGTACACGTAAAACCGCTCTAATCCGGCTGAAACGTCGATATATGCAATAAAAACAGAACTTCTCCCCATTTCAATATCTTACTCAGTATTTTAACGAGAAACAAATAGTTGATTGAAAATGAAGTATTTAAGGTTATTATCTAATCAATTATGTGTTTGCATCATTTTTATCGTATATATAATGAATTAATACCTATTGACTGAAAATTCACAAAAACGTGGAAAAACGGCAAAATATTGCGTAATTCGATGATATTTTGTTTAAATCAAATAAAGGAAAAGGGGATGATAAACGTCAAAATATTGCTAAATTCGATGATTTTTCGTACGAAATAAAATGCAAGAAAACTTGCTTAAAATGCAATATTATGCGAAATTCTGAGATTTGAAGGCCAAATCACATATCGTGATACTACATGAAATAGAATCGAAATATTGGTAAAAATGAATATATTTACGTAGTATCAAACTACATGAAAAACGTGAAAAAAGTCACCATTTAACCATATTTGAGGATTTTAACTTCAAATCATAGAGCGAGGTTTCGTATTATTTAGATCCAAGAAAAGACATATGACAATGTTGTTTCCAATACAAATGATAAAAATCAATGTGTTTTCATTACAATTAACTAAAATGTTCTTGATTTTCCGTTTATATTACCGAGGGAAGATGTACACGTAAAACCGCACTAATCGGGCTGAAACGTCGATATATGCAATAAAAACCGAACTTCTCCCCTTTATAATATCTTACTCAGTATTTTAACGAGAAACAAATAGATGATTGAAAATGAAGTATTTAAGGTTATTATCTAATCAATTATGTGTTTGCATAATTTTTATCGTATATATATGAATTAATACCCATATACTGAAAATTCACAAAAACGTGGAAAACGGCAAAATATTGCCTAATTCGATGATATTTTGTTTAAGTCACATAAAGGAAAAGGGGACGATAAACGTCAAAATATTGCTAAATTCGATGATTTTTCGAACGAAACAAAATGCAAGAAAACTTGCTTAAAATGCAATATTATGCGAAATTCTGAGATTTGAAGGCCAAATCACATATCGTGATACTACATGAAATAGTATCGAAATATTGGTAAAAATGAATATATTTACGTAATATCAAACTACATGAAAAACGTGAAAAAAGTCAATATATAACCATATTTGAGGATTTTATCTTCAAATCATAGAGCGAGGTTTCGTATTATTTAGATCTAAGATAAGACATATGACAATGTTGTTTCCAATACAAATGATAAAAATCAATGTGTTTTCATTACAATTAACTAAAATGTTCCTGATTTTCCGTTTATATTACCGAGGGAAGATGTACACGTAAAACCGCTCTAATCCGGCTGAAACGTCGATATATGCAATAAAAACAGAACTTCTCCCCTTTTCAATATCTTACTCAGTATTTTAACGAGAAACAAATAGTTGATTGAAAATGAAGTATTTAAGGTTATTATCTAATCAATTATGTGTTTGCATCATTTTTATCGTATATATAATGAATTAATACCTATAGACTGAAAATTCACAAAAACGTGGAAAAACGGCAAAATATTGCGTAATTCGATGATATTTTGTTTAAATCAAATAAAGGAAAAGGGGATGATAAACGTCAAAATATTGCTAAATTCGATGATTTTTCGTACGAAACAAAATGCAAGAAAACTTGCTTAAAATGCAATATTATGCGAAATTCTGAGCTTTGAAGGCCAAATCACATATCGTGATACTACATGAAATAAAATCGAAATATTGGTAAAAATGAATATATTTACGTAATATCAAACTACATGAAAAACGTGAAAAAAGTCAATATATAACCATATTTGAGGATTTTAACTTCAAATCATAGAGCGAGGTTTCGTATTATTTAGATCTAAGATAAGACATATGACAATGTTGTTTCCAATACAAATGATAAAAATCAATGTGTTTTCATTACAATTAACTAAAATGTTCCTGATTTTCCGTTTATATTACCGAGGGAAGATGTACACGTAAAACCGCTCTAATCCGGCTGAAACGTCGATATATGCAATAAAAACAGAACTTCTCCCCTTTTCAATATCTTACTCAGTATTTTAAAGAGAAACAAATAGATGATTAAAAATGAAGTATTTAAGGTTATTATCTAATCAATTATTGGTTTGCATCATTTTTATCGTATATATATGAATTAATACCCATAGACTGAAAATCCACAAAAACGTGGAAAACGGCAAAATATTGCCTAATTCGATGATATTTTGTTTAAGTCACATAAAGGAAAAGGGGATGATAAACGTCAAAATATTGCTAAATTCGATGATTTTTCGTACGAAACAAAATGCAAGAAAACTAGCTTAAAATGCAATATTATGCGAAATTCTGAGATTTGAATGCCAAATCACATATCGTGATACTACATGAAATAGTATCGAAATATTGGTAAAAATGAATATATTTATGTAATATCAAACTACATGAAAAACGTGAAAAAAGTCACTATTTAACCATATTTGAAGATTTTAACTTCAAATCATAGAGCGAGGTTTCGTATTATTTAGATCCATGAAAAGACAAATGGCAATGTTGTTTCCAATACAAATGATAAAAATCAATGTGTTTTCATTAGAATTAACTAAAATGTTCCTGATTTTCCGTTTATATTACCGAGGGAAGATGTACACGTAAAACCGCTCTAATCCGGCTGAAACGTCGATATATGCAATAAAAACAGAACTTCTCCCCTTTTCAATATCTTACTCAGTATTTTAACGAGAAACAAATAGTTGATTGAAAATGAAGTATTTAAGGTTATTATTTAATCAATTATGTGTTTGCATCATTTTTATCGTATATATAATGAATTAATACCTATAGACTGAAAATTCACAAAAACGTGGAAAAACGGCAAAATATTGCGTAATTCGATGATATTTTGTTTAAATCAAATAAAGGAAAAGGGGATGATAAACGTCAAAATATTGCTAAATTCGATGATTTTTCGTACGAAATAAAATGCAAGAAAACTTGCTTAAAATGCAATATTATGCGAAATTCTGAGATTTGAAGGCCAAATCACATATCGTGATACTACATGAAATAGAATCGAAATATTGGTAAAAATGAATATATTTACGTAGTATCAAACTACATGAAAAACGTGAAAAAAGTCACCATTTAACCATATTTGAGGATTTTAACTTCAAATCATAGAGCGAGGTTTCGTATTATTTAGATCCAAGAAAAGACATATGACAATGTTGTTTCCAATACAAATGATAAAAATCAATGTGTTTTCATTACAATTAACTAAAATGTTCCTGATTTACCGTTTATATTACCGAGGGAAGATGTACACGTAAAACCGCACTAATCGGGCTGAAACGTCGATATATGCAATAAAAACCGAACTTCTCCCCTTTATAATATCTTACTCAGTATTTTAACGAGAAACAAATAGATGATTGAAAATGAAGTATTTAAGGTTATTATCTAATCAATTATGTGATTGCATAATTTTTATCGTATATATATGAATTAATACCCATATACTGAAAATTCACAAAAACGTGGAAAACGGCAAAATATTGCCTAATTCGATGATATTTTGTTTAAGTCACATAAAGGAAAAGGGGACGATAAACGTCAAAATATTGCTAAATTCGATGATTTTTCGTACGAAACAAAATGCAAGAAAACTTGCTTAAAATGCAATATTATGCGAAATTCTGAGATTTGAAGGCCAAATCACATATCGTGATACTACATGAAATAGTATCGAAATATTGGTAAAAATGAATATATTTACGTAATATCAAACTACATGAAAAACGTGAAAAAAGTCAATATATAACCATATTTGAGGATTTTAACTTCAAATCATAGAGCGAGGTTTCGTATTATTTAGATCTAAGATAAGACATATGACAATGTTGTTTCCAATACAAATGATAAAAATCAATGTGTTTTCATTACAATTAACTAAAATGTTCCTGATTTTCCGTTTATATTACCGAGGGAAGATGTACACGTAAAACCGCTCTAATCCGACTGAAACGTCGATATATGCAATAAAAACAGAACTTCTCCCCTTTTCAATATCTTACTCAGTATTTTAACGAGAAACAAATAGTTGATTGAAAATGAAGTATTTAAGGTTATTATCTAATCAATTATGTGTTTGCATCATTTTTATCGTATATATAATGAATTAATACCTATAGACTGAAAATTCACAAAAACGTGGAAAAACGGCAAAATATTGCGTAATTCGATGATATTTTGTTTAAATCAAATAAAGGAAAAGGGGATGATAAACGTCAAAATATTGCTAAATTCGATGATTTTTCGTACGAAACAAAATGCAAGAAAACTTGCTTAAAATGCAATATTATGCGAAATTCTGAGATTTGAAGGCCAAATCACATATCGTGATACTACATGAAATAGTATCGAAATATTGGTAAAAATGAATATATTTACGTAATATCAAACTACATGAAAAACGTGAAAAAAGTCAATATATAACCATATTTGAGGATTTTAACTTCAAATCATAGAGCGAGGTTTCGTATTATTTAGATCCAAGAAAAGACATATGACAATGTTGTGTCCAATACAAATGATAAAAATCAATGTGTTTTCATTAGAATTAACTAAAATGTTCCTGATTTTCAGTTTATATTACCAAGGGAAGATGTACACGTAAAACCGCTCTAATCCGGCTGAAACGTCGATATATGCAATAAAAACCGAACTTCTCCCCTTTTCAATATCTTACTCAGTATTTTAAAGAGAAACAAATAGATGATTGAAAATGAAGTATTTAAGGTTATTATCTAATCAATTATTGGTTTGCATCATTTTTATCGTATATATATGAATTAATACCCATAGACTGAAAATCCACAAAAACGTGGAAAACGGCAAAATATTGCCTAATTCGATGATATTTTGTTTAAGTCACATAAAGGAAAAGGGGATGATAAACGTCAAAATATTGCTAAATTCGATGATTTTTCGTACGAAACAAAATGCAAGAAAACTTGCTTAAAATGCAATATTATGCGAAATTCTGAGATTTGAAGGCCAAATCACATATCGTGATACTACATGAAATAGTATCGAAATATTGGTAAAAATGAATATATTTATGTAATATCAAACTACATGAAAAACGTGAAAAAAGTCACTATTTAACCATATTTGAAGATTTTAACTTCAAATCATAGAGCGAGGGTTCGTATTATTTAGATCCATGAAAAGACAAATGGCAATGTTGTTTCCAATACAAATGATAAAAATCAATGTGTTTTCATTAGAATTAACTAAAATGTTCCTGATTTTCCGTTTATATTACCGATGGAAGATGTACACGAAAATCCCTCTATTCCGCCTGAAACGTCGATATATGCAATAAAAACAGAACTTCTCCTCTTTTCAATATCTTACTCAGTATTTTAACGAGAAAAAAATAGATGATTGAAAATGAAGTAGTTAAGGTTATTATCTAATCAATTATGTGTTTGCATCATTTTTATCTTATATATAATGAATTAATACCTATAGACTGAAAATGCACAAAAACGTGGAAAAACGGCAAAATATTGCCTAATTCGATGATATTTTGTTTAAGTCGCATAAAGGAAAAGGGGACGATAAACGTCAAAATATTGCTAAATTCGATGATTTTTCGTACAAAACAAAATGCAAGAAAACTTGCTTAAAATGCAATATTATGCGAAATTCTGAGATTTGAAGGCCAAATCACATATCGTGATACTACATGAAATAGAATCGAAATATTGGTAAAAATGAATATATTTACGTAGTATCAAACTACATGAAAAACGTGAAAAAAGTCACTATTTAACCATATTTGAGGATTTTAACTTCAAATCATAGAGAGAGGTTTCGTATTATTTAGATCCAATAAAAAAGACTTATGACAATGCTGTTTCCAATACAAATGATAAAAATCAATATGTTTTCATTAGAATTAACAAAAATGTTCCTGATTTTCCGCTTATATTACCGAGGGAAGATGTACACGTAAAACCGCTCTAATCCGGCTGAAACGTCGATATATGCAATAAAAACCGAACTTCTCCCCTTTTCAATATCTTACTCAGTATTTTAACGAGAAACAAATAGATGATTGAAAATTAAGTATTTAAGGTTATTATCTAATCAATTATAGGTTTGCATCATTTGTATCGTATATATATGAATTAATACCCATAGACTGAAAATTCACAAAAACGTGGAAAACGGCAAAATATTGCCTAATTCGATGATATTTTGTTTAAGTCACATAAAGGAAAAGGGGATGATAAACGTGAAAATATTGCTAAATTCGATGATTTTTCGTTCGAAAGAAAAGGCAAGAAAACATGCTTAAAATGCAATATTATGCGAAATTCTGAGATTTCAAGGCCAAATCACATATCGTGATACTACATGAAATAGTATCGAAATATTGGTAAAAATGAATATATTTACGTAGTATCAAACTACATGAAAAACGTGAAAAAAGTCACCATTTAACCATATTTGAGGATTTTAACTTCAAATCATAGAGCGAGGTTTCGTATTATTTAGATCCAAGAAAAGACAAATGACAATGTTGTTTCCAATACAAATGATAAAAATCAATGTGTTTTCATTAGAATTAACTAAAATGTTCCTGATTTTCCGTTTATATTACCGATGGAAGATGTACACGAAAATCGCTCTATTCCGGCTAAAACGTCGATATATGCAATAAAAACAGAACTTCTCCCCTTTTCAATATCTTATTCAGTATTTTAACCAGAAACAAATAGTTGATTGCAAATGAAGTATTTAAGGTTATTATCTAATCAATTATGTGTTTGCATCATTTTTATCGTATATATAATGAATTAATACCTATAGACTGAAAATTCACAAAAACGTGGAAAAACGGCAAAATATTGCCTAATTCGATGATATTTTGTTTAAGTCGCATAAAGGAAAAGGGGATGATAAAGGTCAAAATATTGCTAAATTCGATGATTTTTCGTACAAAACAAAATGCAAGAAAACTTGCTTAAAATGCAATATTATGCGAAATTCTGAGATTTGAAGGCCAAATCACATATCGTGATACTACATGAAATAGTATCGAAATATTGGTAAAAATGAATATATTTATGTAATATCAAACTACATGAAAAACGTGAAAAAGTCACTATTTAACCATATTTGAAGATTTTAACTTCAAATCATAGAGCGAGGTTTCGTATTATTTAGATCCAAGAAAAGACATATGACAGTGTTGTTTCCAATACAAATGATAAAAATCAATGTGTTTTCATTACAATTAACTAAAATGTTCCTGATTTTCTGTTTATGTTACCGAGGGAAGATGTACACGTAAAACCGCTCTAATCCGGCTGAAACGTCGATATATGCAATAAAAACCGAACTTCTCCCCTTTTCAATATCTTATTCAGTATTTTAACGAGAAACAAATAGTTGATTGAAAATGAAGTATTTAAGGTTATTATCTAATCAATTATGTGTTTGCATCATTTTTATCGTATATATAATGAATTAATACCTATAGACTGAAAATTCACAAAAACGTGGAAAAACGGCAAAATATTGCGTAATTCGATGATATTTTGTTTAAATCAAATAAAGGAAAAGGGGATGATAAACGTCAAAATATTGCTAAATTCGATGATTTTTCGTACGAAACAAAATGCAAGAAAACTTGCTTAAAAAGCAATATTATGCGAAATTCTGAGATTTGAAGGCTAAATCACATATCGTGATACTACATGAAATAGAATCGAAATATTGGTAAAAATGAATATATTTACGTAGTATCAAACTACATGAAAAACGTGAAAAAAGTCACCATTTAACCATATTTGAGGATTTTAACTTCAAATCATAGAGCGAGGTTTCGTATTATTTAGATCCAAGAAAAGACATATGACAATGTTGTTTCCAATACAAATGATAAAAATCAATGTGTTTTCATTACAATTAACTAAAATGTTCCTGATTTTCTGTTTATATTACCGAGGGAAGATGTACACGTAAAACCGCTCTAATCCGGCTGAAACGTCGATATATGCAATAAAAACAGAACTTCTCCCATTTTCAATATCTTACTCAGTATTTTAACGAGAAACAAATAGTTGATTGAAAATGAAGTATTTAAGGTTATTATCTAATCAATTATGTGTTTGCATCATTTTTATCATATATATAATGAATTAATACCTATAGACTGAAAATTCACAAAAACGTGGAAAAAGGGCAAAATATTGCGTAATTCGATGATATTTTGTTTAAATCAAATAAAGGAAAAGGGGATGATAAACGTCAAAATATTGCTAAATTCGATGATTTTTCGTACGAAATAAAATGCAAGAAAACTTGCTTAAAATGCAATATTATGCGAAATTCTGAGATTTGAAGGCCAAATCACATATCGTGATACTACATGAATAGAATCGAAATATTGGTAAAAATGAATATATTTACGTAGTATCAAACTACATGAAAAACGTGAAAAAAGTCACTATTTAACCATATTTGAGGATTTTATCTTCAAATCATAGAGAGAGGTTTCGTATTATTTAGATCCGAGAAAAGACTTATGACAATGCTGTTTCCAATACAAATGATAAAAATCAATGTGTTTTCATTAGAATTAACTAAAATGTTCCTGATTTTCCGTTTATATTACCGAGGGAAGATGAACACGTAAAACCGCTCTAATCCGGCTGAAACGTCGATATATGCAATAAAAACCGAACTTCTCCCCTTTTCTATATTTTACTCAGTATTTTAACGAGAAACAAATAGATGATTGAAAATGAAGTATTTAAGGTTATTATCTAATTAATTATAGGTTTGCATCATTTTTATCGTATATATATGAATATATACGATAAAAATAGTCTAAACCCATAGACTTAAAATTCACAAAAACGTGGAAAACGGCAAAATATTGCCTAATTCGATGATATTTTGTTTAAGTCACATAAAGGAAAAGGGGATGATAAACGTCAAAATATTGCTAAATTCGATGATTTTTCGTACGAAACAAAATGCAAGAAAACTTGCTTAAAATGCAATATTATGCGAAATTCTGAGATTTGAAGGCCAAATCACATATCGTGATACTACATGAAATAGTATCGAAATATTGGTAAAAATGAATATATTTACGTAGTATCAAACTACATGAAAAACGTGAAAAAGTCACCATTTAACCATATTTGAGGATTTTAACTTCAAATCATAGAGCGAGGTTTCGTATTATTTAGATCCAAGAAAAGACATATGACAATGTTGTTTCCAATACAAATGATAAAAATCATTGTGTTTTCATTACAATTAACTAAAATGTTCCTGATTTTCTGTTTATATTACCGAGGGAATATGTACACGTAAAACCGCTCTAATCCGGCTAAAACGTCGATATATGCAATAAAAACCGAACTTCTACCCCTTTTCAATATCTTACTCAGTATTTTACCGAGAAACAAATAGATGATTGAAAATGAAGTATTTAAGGTTATTATCTAATCAATTATGTGTTTGCATCATTTTTATCGTATATATAATGAATTAATACCTATAGACTGAAAATTCACAAAAACGTGGAAAAACGGCAAAATATTGCGTAATTCGATGATATTTTGTTTAAATCAAATAAAGGAAAAGGGGATGATAAACGTCAAAATATTGCTAAATTCGATGATTTTTCGTACGAAACAAAATGCAAGAAAACTTGCTTAAAAAGCAATATTATGCGAAATTCTGAGATTTGAAGGCTAAATCACATATCGTGATACTACATGAAATAGAATCGAAATATTGGTAAAAATGAATATATTTACGTAGTATCAAACTACATGAAAAACGTGAAAAAAGTCACCATTTAACCATATTTGAGGATTTTGACTTCAAATCAAAGAGCGAGGTTTCGTATTATTTAGATCCAAGAAAAGACATATGACAATGTTGTTTCCAATACAAATGATAAAAATCAATGTGTTTTCATTACAATTAACTAAAATGTTCCTGATTTTCTGTTTATATTGCCGAGGGAAGATGTACACGTAAAACCGCTCTAATCCGGCTGAAACGTCGATATATGCAATAAAAACAGAACTTCTCCCCTTTTCAATATCTTACTCAGTATTTTAACGAGAAACAAATAGATGATTGAAAATGAATTATTTAAGGTTATTATCAATTATGTGTTTGCATAATTTTTGTCGTATATATATGAATTAATACCCATAGACTGAAAATTCACAAAAACGTGGAAAACGGCAAAATATTGCCTAATTCGATGATATTTTGTTTATGTCACATAAAGGAAAAGGGGATGATAAACGTCAAAATATTGCTAAATTCGATGATTTTTCGTACGAAACATAATGCAAGAAAACTTGCTTAAAATGCAATATTATGCGAAATTCTGAGATTTGAAGGCCAAATCACATATCGTGATACTACATGAAATAGTATCATTTTTATCGTATATATAATGAATTAATACCTATGGACTGAAAATTCACAAAAACGTGGAAAAACGGCAAAATATTGCCTAATTCGATGATATTTTGTTTAAGTCGCATAAAGGAAAAGGGGAAGATAAACGTCAAAATATTGCTAAATTCGATGATTTTTCGTACAAAACAAAATGCAAGAAAACTTGCTTAAAATGAAATATTATGCGAAATTCTGAGATTTGAAGGCCAAATCACATATCGTGATACTACATGAATAGAATCGAAATATTGGTAAAAATTAATATATTTACGTAGTATCAAACTACATGAAAAACGTGAAAAAAGTCACTATTTAACCATATTTGAGGATTTTATCTTCAAATCATAGAGAGAGGTTTCGTATTATTTAGATCCAAGAAAAGACTTATGACAATGCTGTTTCCAATACAAATGATAAAAATCAATGTGTTTTCATTAGAATTAACTAAAATGTTCCTGATTTTCCGTTTATATTACCGAGGGAAGATGAACACGTAAAACCGCTCTAATCCGGCTGAAACGTCGATATATGCAATAAAAACCGAACTTCTCCCCTTTTCTATATTTTACTCAGTATTTTAACGAGAAACAAATAGATGATTGAAAATGAAGTATTTAAGGTTATTATCTAATTAATTATAGGTTTGCATCATTTTTATCGTATATATATGAATATATACGATAAAAATAGTCTAAACCCATAGACTTAAAATTCACAAAAACGTGGAAAACGGCAAAATATTGCCTAATTCGATGATATTTTGTTTAAGTCACATAAAGGAAAAGGGGATGATAAACGTCAAAATATTGCTAAATTCGATGATTGTTCGTACGAAACAAAAGGCAAGAAAACTTGCTTAAAATGCAATATTATGCGAAATTCTGAGATTTGAAGGCCAAATCACATATCGTGATACTACATGAAATAGAATCGAAATATTGGTAAAAATGAATATATTTACGTAGTATCAAACTACATGAAAAACGTGAAAAAAGTCACCATTTAACCATATTTGAGGATTTTAACTTCAAATCATAGAGCGAGGTTTCGTATTATTTAGATCCAAGAAAAGACATATGACAATGTTGTTTCCAATACAAATGATAAAAATCAATGTGTTTTCATTAGAATTAACTAAAATGTTCCTGATTTTCCGTTTATATTACCGAGGGAAGATGAACACGTAAAACCGCTCTAATCCGGCTGAAACGTCGATATATGCAATAAAAACCGAACTTCTCCCCTTTTCTATATTTTACTCAGTATTTTAACGAGAAACAAATAGATGATTGAAAATGAAGTATTTAAGGTAATTATCTAATTAATTATAGGTTTGCATCATTTTTATCGTATATATATGAATATATACGATAAAAATAGTCTAAACCCATAGACTTAAAATTCACAAAAACGTGGAAAACGGCAAAATATTGCCTAATTCGATGATATTTTGTTTAAGTCACATAAAGGAAAAGGGGATGATAAACGTCAAAATATTGCTAAATTCGATGATTGTTCGTACGAAACAAAAGGCAAGAAAACTTGCTTAAAAAGCAATATTATGCGAAATTCTGAGATTTGAAGGCCAAATCACATATCGTGATACTACATGAAATGGAATCGAAATATTGGTAAAAATGAATATATTTACGTAGTATCAAACTACATGAAAAACGTGAAAAAAGTCACCCGTTAACCATATTTGAGGATTTTAACTTCAAATCATAGAGCGAGGTATCGTGTTATTTAGATCCAAGAAAAGACAAATGACAATGTTGTTTCCAATACAAATGATAAAAATCAATGTGTTTTCATTAGAATTAACTAAAATGTTCCTGATTTTCCGTTTATATTACCGATGGAAGATGTACACGAAAATCGCTCTATTCCGGCTGAAACGTCGATATATGCAATAAAAACAGAACTTCTCCCCTTTTCAATATCTTACTCAGTATTTTAACGAGAAACAAATAGATGATTGAAAATGAAGTATTTAAGGTTATTATCAATTATGTGTTTGCATAATTTTTGTCGTATATATATGAATTAATACCCATAGACTGAAAATTCACAAAAACGTGGAAAACGGCAAAATATTGCCTAATTCGATGATATTTTGTTTATGTCACATAAAGGAAAAGGGGATGATAAACGTCAAAATATTGCTAAATTCGATGATTTTTCGTACGAAACATAATGCAAGAAAACTTGCTTAAAATGCAATATTATGCGAAATTCTGAGATTTGAAGGCCAAATCACATATCGTGATACTACATGAAATAGTATCATTTTTATCGTATATATAATGAATTAATACCTATGGACTGAAAATTCACAAAAACGTGGAAAAACGGCAAAATATTGCCTAATTCGATGATATTTTGTTTAAATCGCATAAAGGAAAAGGGGAAGATAAACGTCAAAATATTGCTAAATTCGATGATTTTTCGTACAAAACAAAATGCAAGAAAACTTGCTTAAAATGAAATATTATGCGAAATTCTGAGATTTGAAGGCCAAATCACATATCGTGATACTACATGAATAGAATCGAAATATTGGTAAAAATTAATATATTTACGTAGTATCAAACTACATGAAAAACGTGAAAAAAGTCACTATTTAACCATATTTGAGGATTTTATCTTCAAATCATAGAGAGAGGTTTCGTATTATTTAGATCCAAGAAAAGACTTATGACAATGCTGTTTCCAATACAAATGATAAAAATCAATGTGTTTTCATTAGAATTAACTAAAATGTTCCTGATTTTCCGTTTATATTACCGAGGGAAGATGAACACGTAAAACCGCTCTAATCCGGCTGAAACGTCGATATATGCAATAAAAACCGAACTTCTCCCCTTTTCTATATTTTACTCAGTATTTTAACGAAAAACAAATAGTTGATTGAAAATGAAGTATTTAAGGTTATTATCTAATCAATTATGTGTTTGCATCATTTTTATCGTATATATAATGAATTAATACCTATAGACTGAAAATTCACAAAAACGTGGAAAAACGGCAAAATATTGCGTAATTCGATGATATTTTGTTTAAATCAAATAAAGGAAAAGGGGATGATAAACGTCAAAATATTGCTAAATTCGATGATTTTTCGTACGAAACAAAATGCAAGAAAACTTGCTTAAAAAGCAATATTATGCGAAATTCTGAGATTTGAAGGCCAAATCACATATCGTGATACTACATGAAATAGAATCGAAATATTGGTAAAAATGAATATATTTACGTAGTATCAAACTACATGAAAAACGTGAAAAAAGTCACCCGTTAACCATATTTGAGGATTTTAACTTCAAATCATAGAGCGAGGTTTCGTATTATTTAGTTCCGAGAAAAGACAAATGACAATGTTGTTTCCAATACAAATGATAAAAATCAATGTGTTTTCATTAGAATGAACTAAAATGTTCCTGATTTTCCGTTTATATTACCGATGGAAGATGTACACGAAAATCGCTCTATTCCGGCTGAAACGTCGATATATGCAATAAAAACAGAACTTCTCCCCTTTTCAATATCTTACTCAGTATTTTAACGAGAAACAAATAGATGATTGAAAATGAATTATTTAAGGTTATTATCAATTATGTGTTTGCATAATTTTTGTCGTATATATATGAATTAATACCCATAGACTGAAAATTCACAAAAACGTGGAAAACGGCAAAATATTGCCTAATTCGATGATATTTTGTTTATGTCACATAAAGGAAAAGGGGATGATAAACGTCAAAATATTGCTAAATTCGATGATTTTTCGTACGAAACATAATGCAAGAAAACTTGCTTAAAATGCAATATTATGCGAAATTCTGAGATTTGAAGGCCA
Organism: Procambarus clarkii; assembly: GCF_040958095.1. Lineage (NCBI taxonomy): Eukaryota > Metazoa > Arthropoda > Malacostraca > Decapoda > Cambaridae > Procambarus > Procambarus clarkii. The sequence continues at coordinate 4,227,317 of NW_027189134.1, forward strand.
AATCACATATCGTGATACTACATGAAATAGTATCATTTTTATCGTATATATAATGAATTAACACCTATGGACTGAAAATTCACAAAAACGTGGAAAAACGGCAAAATATTGCCTAATTCGATGATATTTTGTTTAAGTCGCATAAAGGAAAAGGGGAAGATAAACGTCAAAATATTGCTAAATTCGATGATTGTTCGTGCGAAACAAAAGGCAAGAAAACTTGCTTAAAAAGCAATATTATGCGAAATTCTGAGATTTGAAGGCCAAATCACATATCGTGATACTACATGAAATAGAATCGAAATATTGGTAAAAATGAATATATTTACGTAGTATCAAACTACATGAAAAACGTGAAAAAAGTCACCCGTTAACCATATTTGAGGATTTTAACTTCAAATCATAGAGCGAGGTATCGTGTTATTTAGATCCATGAAAAGACAAATGACAATGTTGTTTCCAATACAAATGATAAAAATCAATGTGTTTTCATTAGAATTAACTAAAATGTTCCTGATTTTCCGTTTATATTACCGATGGAAGATGTACACGAAAATCGCTCTATTCCGGCTGAAACGTCGATATATGCAATAAAAACAGAACTTCTCCCCTTTTCAATATCTTACTCAGTATTTTAACGAGAAACAAATAGATGATTGAAAATGAAGTATTTAAGGTTATTATCAATTATGTGTTTGCATAATTTTTGTCGTATATATATGAATTAATACCCATAGACTGAAAATTCACAAAAACGTGGAAAACGGCAAAATATTGCCTAATTCGATGATATTTTGTTTATGTCACATAAAGGAAAAGGGGATGATAAACGTCAAAATATTGCTAAATTCGATGATTTTTCGTACGAAACATAATGCAAGAAAACTTGCTTAAAATGCAATATTATGCGAAATTCTGAGATTTGAAGGCCAAATCACATATAGTGATACTACAAGAAATAGAATCAAAATATTGGTAAAAATGAATATATTTACGTAGTATCAAACTACATGAAAAACGTGAAAAAAGTCACCATTTAACCATATTTGAGGATTTTAACTTCAAATCATAGAGCGAGGTTTCGTATTATTTAGATCCATGAAAAGACATATGACAATGTTGTTTCCAATACAAATGATAAAAATCAATGTGTTTTTATTACAATTAACTAAAATGTTCCTGATTTTCCGTTTATATTACCGAGGGAAGATGTACACGTAAAACCGCTCTAATCGAGCTGAAACGTCGATATATGCAATAAAAACCGAACTTCTCCCCGTTACAATATCTTACTCAGTATTTTAACGAGAAACAAATAGATGATTGAAAATGAAGTATTTAAGGTTATTATCTAATCAATTATGTGTTTGCATAATTTTTATCGTATATATATGAATTAATACCCATATACTGAAAATTCACAAAAACGTGGAAAACGGCAAAATATTGCCTAATTCGATGATATTTTGTTTAAGTCACATAAAGGAAAAGGGGATGATAAACGTCAAAATATTGCTAAATTCGATGATTTTTCGTACGAAACAAAATGCAAGAAAACTTGCTTAAAATGCAATATTATGCGAAATTCTGAGATTTGAAGGCCAAATCACATATCGTGATACTACATGAAATAGTATCGAAATATTGGTAAAAATTAATATATTTACGTAATATCAAACTACATGAAAAACGTGAAAAAAGTCAATATATAACCATATTTGAGGATTTTAACTTCAAATCATAGAGCGAGGTTTCGTATTATTTAGATCTAAGAAAAGACATATGACAATGTTGTTTCCAATACAAATGATAAAAATCAATGTGTTTTCATTACAATTAACTAAAATGTTCCTGATTTTCCGTTTATATTACCGTGGGAAGATGTACACGTAAAACCGCTCTAATCCGGCTGAAACGTCGATATATGCAATAAAAACAGAACTTCTCCCCTTTTCAATATCTTACTCAGTATTTTAACGAGAAACAAATAGTTGATTGAAAATGAAGTATTTAAGGTTATTATCTAATCAATTATGTGTTTGCATAATTTTTATCGTATATATATGAATTAATACTCATATACTGAAAATTCACAAAAACGTGGAAAACGGCAAAATATTGCCTAATTCGATGATATTTTGTTTAAGTCACATAAAGGAAAAGGGGATGATAAACGTCAAAATATTGCTAAATTCGATGATTGTTCGTACGAAACAAAAGGCAAGAAAACTTGCTTAAAAAGCAATATTATGCGAAATTCTGAGATTTGAAGGCCAAATCACATATCGTGATACTACATGAAATGGAATCGAAATATTGGTAAAAATGAATATATTTACGTAGTATCAAACTACATGAAAAACGTGAAAAAAGTCACCCGTTAACCATATTTGAGGATTTTAACTTCAAATCATAGAGCGAGGTATCGTGTTATTTAGATCCAAGAAAAGACAAATGACAATGTTGTTTCCAATACAAATGATAAAAATCAATGTGTTTTCATTAGAATTAACTAAAATGTTCCTGATTTTCCGTTTATATTACCGATGGAAGATGTACACGAAAATCGCTCTATTCCGGCTGAAACGTCGATATATGCAATAAAAACAGAACTTCTCCCCTTTTCAATATCTTACTCAGTATTTTAACGAGAAACAAATAGATGATTGAAAATGAAGTATTTAAGGTTATTATCAATTATGTGTTTGCATAATTTTTGTCGTATATATATGAATTAATACCCATAGACTGAAAATTCACAAAAACGTGGAAAACGGCAAAATATTGCCTAATTCGATGATATTTTGTTTATGTCACATAAAGGAAAAGGGGATGATAAACGTCAAAATATTGCTAAATTCGATGATTTTTCGTACGAAACATAATGCAAGAAAACTTGCTTAAAATGCAATATTATGCGAAATTCTGAGATTTGAAGGCCAAATCACATATCGTGATACTACATGAAATAGTATCATTTTTATCGTATATATAATGAATTAATACCTATGGACTGAAAATTCACAAAAACGTGGAAAAACGGCAAAATATTGCCTAATTCGATGATATTTTGTTTAAATCGCATAAAGGAAAAGGGGAAGATAAACGTCAAAATATTGCTAAATTCGATGATTTTTCGTACAAAACAAAATGCAAGAAAACTTGCTTAAAATGAAATATTATGCGAAATTCTGAGATTTGAAGGCCAAATCACATATCGTGATACTACATGAATAGAATCGAAATATTGGTAAAAATTAATATATTTACGTAGTATCAAACTACATGAAAAACGTGAAAAAAGTCACTATTTAACCATATTTGAGGATTTTATCTTCAAATCATAGAGAGAGGTTTCGTATTATTTAGATCCAAGAAAAGACTTATGACAATGCTGTTTCCAATACAAATGATAAAAATCAATGTGTTTTCATTAGAATTAACTAAAATGTTCCTGATTTTCCGTTTATATTACCGAGGGAAGATGAACACGTAAAACCGCTCTAATCCGGCTGAAACGTCGATATATGCAATAAAAACCGAACTTCTCCCCTTTTCTATATTTTACTCAGTATTTTAACGAAAAACAAATAGTTGATTGAAAATGAAGTATTTAAGGTTATTATCTAATCAATTATGTGTTTGCATCATTTTTATCGTATATATAATGAATTAATACCTATAGACTGAAAATTCACAAAAACGTGGAAAAACGGCAAAATATTGCGTAATTCGATGATATTTTGTTTAAATCAAATAAAGGAAAAGGGGATGATAAACGTCAAAATATTGCTAAATTCGATGATTTTTCGTACGAAACAAAATGCAAGAAAACTTGCTTAAAAAGCAATATTATGCGAAATTCTGAGATTTGAAGGCCAAATCACATATCGTGATACTACATGAAATAGAATCGAAATATTGGTAAAAATGAATATATTTACGTAGTATCAAACTACATGAAAAACGTGAAAAAAGTCACCCGTTAACCATATTTGAGGATTTTAACTTCAAATCATAGAGCGAGGTTTCGTATTATTTAGTTCCGAGAAAAGACAAATGACAATGTTGTTTCCAATACAAATGATAAAAATCAATGTGTTTTCATTAGAATGAACTAAAATGTTCCTGATTTTCCGTTTATATTACCGATGGAAGATGTACACGAAAATCGCTCTATTCCGGCTGAAACGTCGATATATGCAATAAAAACAGAACTTCTCCCCTTTTCAATATCTTACTCAGTATTTTAACGAGAAACAAATAGATGATTGAAAATGAATTATTTAAGGTTATTATCAATTATGTGTTTGCATAATTTTTGTCGTATATATATGAATTAATACCCATAGACTGAAAATTCACAAAAACGTGGAAAACGGCAAAATATTGCCTAATTCGATGATATTTTGTTTATGTCACATAAAGGAAAAGGGGATGATAAACGTCAAAATATTGCTAAATTCGATGATTTTTCGTACGAAACATAATGCAAGAAAACTTGCTTAAAATGCAATATTATGCGAAATTCTGAGATTTGAAGGCCAAATCACATATCGTGATACTACATGAAATAGTATCATTTTTATCGTATATATAATGAATTAACACCTATGGACTGAAAATTCACAAAAACGTGGAAAAACGGCAAAATATTGCCTAATTCGATGATATTTTGTTTAAGTCGCATAAAGGAAAAGGGGAAGATAAACGTCAAAATATTGCTAAATTCGATGATTGTTCGTGCGAAACAAAAGGCAAGAAAACTTGCTTAAAAAGCAATATTATGCGAAATTCTGAGATTTGAAGGCCAAATCACATATCGTGATACTACATGAAATAGAATCGAAATATTGGTAAAAATGAATATATTTACGTAGTATCAAACTACATGAAAAACGTGAAAAAAGTCACCCGTTAACCATATTTGAGGATTTTAACTTCAAATCATAGAGCGAGGTATCGTGTTATTTAGATCCATGAAAAGACAAATGACAATGTTGTTTCCAATACAAATGATAAAAATCAATGTGTTTTCATTAGAATTAACTAAAATGTTCCTGATTTTCCGTTTATATTACCGATGGAAGATGTACACGAAAATCGCTCTATTCCGGCTGAAACGTCGATATATGCAATAAAAACAGAACTTCTCCCCTTTTCAATATCTTACTCAGTATTTTAACGAGAAACAAATAGATGATTGAAAATGAAGTATTTAAGGTTATTATCAATTATGTGTTTGCATAATTTTTGTCGTATATATATGAATTAATACCCATAGACTGAAAATTCACAAAAACGTGGAAAACGGCAAAATATTGCCTAATTCGATGATATTTTGTTTATGTCACATAAAGGAAAAGGGGATGATAAACGTCAAAATATTGCTAAATTCGATGATTTTTCGTACGAAACATAATGCAAGAAAACTTGCTTAAAATGCAATATTATGCGAAATTCTGAGATTTGAAGGCCAAATCACATATAGTGATACTACAAGAAATAGAATCAAAATATTGGTAAAAATGAATATATTTACGTAGTATCAAACTACATGAAAAACGTGAAAAAAGTCACCATTTAACCATATTTGAGGATTTTAACTTCAAATCATAGAGCGAGGTTTCGTATTATTTAGATCCATGAAAAGACATATGACAATGTTGTTTCCAATACAAATGATAAAAATCAATGTGTTTTTATTACAATTAACTAAAATGTTCCTGATTTTCCGTTTATATTACCGAGGGAAGATGTACACGTAAAACCGCTCTAATCGAGCTGAAACGTCGATATATGCAATAAAAACCGAACTTCTCCCCGTTACAATATCTTACTCAGTATTTTAACGAGAAACAAATAGATGATTGAAAATGAAGTATTTAAGGTTATTATCTAATCAATTATGTGTTTGCATAATTTTTATCGTATATATATGAATTAATACCCATATACTGAAAATTCACAAAAACGTGGAAAACGGCAAAATATTGCCTAATTCGATGATATTTTGTTTAAGTCACATAAAGGAAAAGGGGATGATAAACGTCAAAATATTGCTAAATTCGATGATTTTTCGTACGAAACAAAATGCAAGAAAACTTGCTTAAAATGCAATATTATGCGAAATTCTGAGATTTGAAGGCCAAATCACATATCGTGATACTACATGAAATAGTATCGAAATATTGGTAAAAATTAATATATTTACGTAATATCAAACTACATGAAAAACGTGAAAAAAGTCAATATATAACCATATTTGAGGATTTTAACTTCAAATCATAGAGCGAGGTTTCGTATTATTTAGATCTAAGAAAAGACATATGACAATGTTGTTTCCAATACAAATGATAAAAATCAATGTGTTTTCATTACAATTAACTAAAATGTTCCTGATTTTCCGTTTATATTACCGTGGGAAGATGTACACGTAAAACCGCTCTAATCCGGCTGAAACGTCGATATATGCAATAAAAACAGAACTTCTCCCCTTTTCAATATCTTACTCAGTATTTTAACGAGAAACAAATAGTTGATTGAAAATGAAGTATTTAAGGTTATTATCTAATCAATTATGTGTTTGCATAATTTTTATCGTATATATATGAATTAATACTCATATACTGAAAATTCACAAAAACGTGGAAAACGGCAAAATATTGCCTAATTCGATGATATTTTGTTTAAGTCACATAAAGGAAAAGGGGATGATAAACGTCAAAATATTGCTAAATTCGATGATTGTTCGTACGAAACAAAAGGCAAGAAAACTTGCTTAAAAAGCAATATTATGCGAAATTCTGAGATTTGAAGGCCAAATCACATATCGTGATACTACATGAAATGGAATCGAAATATTGGTAAAAATGAATATATTTACGTAGTATCAAACTACATGAAAAACGTGAAAAAAGTCACCCGTTAACCATATTTGAGGATTTTAACTTCAAATCATAGAGCGAGGTATCGTGTTATTTAGATCCAAGAAAAGACAAATGACAATGTTGTTTCCAATACAAATGATAAAAATCAATGTGTTTTCATTAGAATTAACTAAAATGTTCCTGATTTTCCGTTTATATTACCGATGGAAGATGTACACGAAAATCGCTCTATTCCGGCTGAAACGTCGATATATGCAATAAAAACAGAACTTCTCCCCTTTTCAATATCTTACTCAGTATTTTAACGAGAAACAAATAGATGATTGAAAATGAAGTATTTAAGGTTATTATCAATTATGTGTTTGCATAATTTTTGTCGTATATATATGAATTAATACCCATAGACTGAAAATTCACAAAAACGTGGAAAACGGCAAAATATTGCCTAATTCGATGATATTTTGTTTATGTCACATAAAGGAAAAGGGGATGATAAACGTCAAAATATTGCTAAATTCGATGATTTTTCGTACGAAACATAATGCAAGAAAACTTGCTTAAAATGCAATATTATGCGAAATTCTGAGATTTGAAGGCCAAATCACATATCGTGATACTACATGAAATAGTATCATTTTTATCGTATATATAATGAATTAATACCTATGGACTGAAAATTCACAAAAACGTGGAAAAACGGCAAAATATTGCCTAATTCGATGATATTTTGTTTAAATCGCATAAAGGAAAAGGGGAAGATAAACGTCAAAATATTGCTAAATTCGATGATTTTTCGTACAAAACAAAATGCAAGAAAACTTGCTTAAAATGAAATATTATGCGAAATTCTGAGATTTGAAGGCCAAATCACATATCGTGATACTACATGAATAGAATCGAAATATTGGTAAAAATTAATATATTTACGTAGTATCAAACTACATGAAAAACGTGAAAAAAGTCACTATTTAACCATATTTGAGGATTTTATCTTCAAATCATAGAGAGAGGTTTCGTATTATTTAGATCCAAGAAAAGACTTATGACAATGCTGTTTCCAATACAAATGATAAAAATCAATGTGTTTTCATTAGAATTAACTAAAATGTTCCTGATTTTCCGTTTATATTACCGAGGGAAGATGAACACGTAAAACCGCTCTAATCCGGCTGAAACGTCGATATATGCAATAAAAACCGAACTTCTCCCCTTTTCTATATTTTACTCAGTATTTTAACGAAAAACAAATAGTTGATTGAAAATGAAGTATTTAAGGTTATTATCTAATCAATTATGTGTTTGCATCATTTTTATCGTATATATAATGAATTAATACCTATAGACTGAAAATTCACAAAAACGTGGAAAAACGGCAAAATATTGCGTAATTCGATGATATTTTGTTTAAATCAAATAAAGGAAAAGGGGATGATAAACGTCAAAATATTGCTAAATTCGATGATTTTTCGTACGAAACAAAATGCAAGAAAACTTGCTTAAAAAGCAATATTATGCGAAATTCTGAGATTTGAAGGCCAAATCACATATCGTGATACTACATGAAATAGAATCGAAATATTGGTAAAAATGAATATATTTACGTAGTATCAAACTACATGAAAAACGTGAAAAAAGTCACCCGTTAACCATATTTGAGGATTTTAACTTCAAATCATAGAGCGAGGTTTCGTATTATTTAGTTCCGAGAAAAGACAAATGACAATGTTGTTTCCAATACAAATGATAAAAATCAATGTGTTTTCATTAGAATTAACTAAAATGTTCCTGATTTTCCGTTTATATTACCGATGGAAGATGTACACGAAAATCGCTCTATTCCGGCTGAAACGTCGATATATGCAATAAAAACAGAACTTCTCCCCTTTTCAATATCTTACTCAGTATTTTAACGAGAAACAAATAGATGATTGAAAATGAATTATTTAAGGTTATTATCAATTATGTGTTTGCATAATTTTTGTCGTATATATATGAATTAATACCCATAGACTGAAAATTCACAAAAACGTGGAAAACGGCAAAATATTGCCTAATTCGATGATATTTTGTTTATGTCACATAAAGGAAAAGGGGATGATAAACGTCAAAATATTGCTAAATTCGATGATTTTTCGTACGAAACATAATGCAAGAAAACTTGCTTAAAATGCAATATTATGCGAAATTCTGAGATTTGAAGGCCAAATCACATATAGTGATACTACAAGAAATAGAATCAAAATATTGGTAAAAATGAATATATTTACGTAGTATCAAACTACATGAAAAACGTGAAAAAAGTCACCATTTAACCATATTTGAGGATTTTAACTTCAAATCATAGAGCGAGGTTTCGTATTATTTAGATCCATGAAAAGACATATGACAATGTTGTTTCCAATACAAATGATAAAAATCAATGTGTTTTTATTACAATTAACTAAAATGTTCCTGATTTTCCGTTTATATTACCGAGGGAAGATGTACACGTAAAACCGCTCTAATCGAGCTGAAACGTCGATATATGCAATAAAAACCGAACTTCTCCCCGTTACAATATCTTACTCAGTATTTTAACGAGAAACAAATAGATGATTGAAAATGAAGTATTTAAGGTTATTATCTAATCAATTATGTGTTTGCATAATTTTTATCGTATATATATGAATTAATACCCATATACTGAAAATTCACAAAAACGTGGAAAACGGCAAAATATTGCCTAATTCGATGATATTTTGTTTAAGTCACATAAAGGAAAAGGGGATGATAAACGTCAAAATATTGCTAAATTCGATGATTTTTCGTACGAAACAAAATGCAAGAAAACTTGCTTAAAATGCAATATTATGCGAAATTCTGAGATTTGAAGGCCAAATCACATATCGTGATACTACATGAAATAGTATCGAAATATTGGTAAAAATTAATATATTTACGTAATATCAAACTACATGAAAAACGTGAAAAAAAGTCAATATATAACCATATTTGAGGATTTTAACTTCAAATCATAGAGCGAGGTTTCGTATTATTTAGATCTAAGAAAAGACATATGACAATGTTGTTTCCAATACAAATGATAAAAATCAATGTGTTTTCATTACAATTAACTAAAATGTTCCTGATTTTCCGTTTATATTACCGTGGGAAGATGTACACGTAAAACCGCTCTAATCCGGCTGAAACGTCGATATATGCAATAAAAACAGAACTTCTCCCCTTTTCAATATCTTACTCAGTATTTTAACGAGAAACAAATAGTTGATTGAAAATGAAGTATTTAAGGTTATTATCTAATCAATTATGTGTTTGCATCATTTTTATCGTTAATATAATGAATTAATACCTATAGACTGAAAATTCACAAAAACGTGGAAAAACGGCAAAATATTGCGTAATTCGATGATATTTTGTTTAAATCAAATAAAGGAAAAGGGGATGATAAACGTCAAAATATTGCTAAATTCGATGATTTTTCGTACGAAACAAAATGCAAGAAAACTTGCTTAAAATGCAATATTATGCGAAATTCTGAGATTTGAAGGCCAAATCACATATCGTGATACTACATGAAATAGTATCGAAATATTGGTAAAAATGAATATATTTACGTAGTATCAAACTACATGAAAAACGTGAAAAAAGTCACCATTTAACCATATTTGAGGATTTTAACTTCAAATCATAGAGCGAGGTTTCGTATTATTTAGATCCAAGAAAAGACATATGACAATGTTGTTTCCAATACAAATGATAAAAATCAATGTGTTTTCATTACAATTAACTAAAATGTTCCTGATTTTCCGTTTATATTACCGAGGGAAGATGTACACGTAAAACCGCTCTAATCGGGCTGAAACGTCGATATATGCAATAAAAACCGAACTTCTCCCCTTTACAATATCTTACTCAGTATTTTAACGAGAAACAAATAGATGATTGAAAATGAAGTATTTAAGGTTATTATCTAATCAATTATGTGTTTGCATAATTTTTATCGTATATATATGAATTAATACCCATATACTGAAAATTCACAAAAACGTGGAAAACGGCAAAATATTGCCTAATTCGATGATATTTTGTTTAAGTCACATAAAGGAAAAGGGGATGATAAACGTCAAAATATTGCTAAATTCGATGATTTTTCGTACGAAACAAAATGCAAGAAAACTTGCTTAAAATGCAATATTATGCGAAATTCTGATATTTGAAGGCCAAATCACATATCGTGATACTACATGAAATAGTATCGAAATATTGGTAAAAATGAATATATTTACGTAATATCAAACTACATGAAAAACGTGAAAAAAGTCAATATATAACCATATTTGAGGATTTTAACTTCAAATCATAGAGCGAGGTTTCGTATTATTTAGATCTAAGAAAAGACATATGACAATGTTGTTTCCAATACAAATGATAAAAATCAATGTGTTTTCATTACAATTAACTAAAATGTTCCTGATTTTCCGTTTATATTACCGAGGGAAGATGTACACGTAAAACCGCTCTAATCCGGCTGAAACGTCGATATATGCAATAAAAACAGAACTTCTCCCCTTTTCAATATCTTACTCAGTATTTTAACGAGAAACAAATAGTTGATTGAAAATGAAGTATTTAAGGTTATTATCTAATCAATTATGTGTTTGCATCATTTTTATCGTATATATAATGAATTAATACCTATAGACTGAAAATTCACAAAAACGTAGAAAACGGCAAAATATTGCGTAATTCGATGATATTTTGTTTAAAATAAATAAAGGAAAAGGGGATGATAAACGTCAAAATATTGCTAAATTCGATGATTTTTCGTACGAAATAAAATGCAAGAAAACTTGCTTAAAATGCAATATTATGCGAAATTCTGAGATTTGAAGGCCAAATCACATATCGTGATACTACATGAAATAGAATCGAAGTATTGGTAAAAATGAATATATTTACGTAGTATCAAACTACATGAAAAACGTGAAAGAAGTCACCATTTAACCATATTTGAGGATTTTAACTTCAAATCATAGAGCGAGGTTTCGTATTATTTAGATCCAAGAAAAGACATATGACAATGTTGTTTCCAATACAAATGATAAAAATCATGGTGTTTTCATTACAATTAACTAAAATGTTCCTGATTTTCCGTTTATATTACCGAGGGAAGATGTACACGTAAAACCGCACTAATCGGGCTGAAACGTCGATATATGCAATAAAAACCGAACTTCTCCCCTTTACAATATCTTACTCAGTATTTTAACGAGAAACAAATAGATGATTGAAAATGAAGTATTTAAGGTTATTATCTAATCAATTATGTGTTTGCATAATTTTTATCATATATATATGAATTAATACCCATAGACTGAAAATTCACAAAAACGTGGAAAAACGGCAAAATATTGCCTAATTCGATGATATTTTGTTTATGTCACATAAAGGAAAAGGGGATGATAAACGTCAAAATATTGCTAAATTCGATGATTTTTCGTACGAAACATAATGCAAGAAAACTTGCTTAAAATGCAATATTATGCGAAATTCTGAGATTTGAAGGCCAAATCACATATCGTGATACTACATGAAATAGTATCATTTTTATCGTATATATAATGAATTAATACCTATGGACTGAAAATTCACAAAAACGTGGAAAAACGGCAAAATATTGCCTAATTCGATGATATTTTGTTTAAGTCGCATAAAGGAAAAGGGGAAGATAAACGTCAAAATATTGCTAAATTCGATGATTTTTCGTACAAAACAAAATGCAAGAAAACTTGCTTAAAATGAAATATTATGCGAAATTCTGAGATTTGAAGGCCAAATCACATATCGTGATACTACATGAATAGAATCGAAATATTGGTAAAAATGAATATATTTACGTAGTATCAAACTACATGAAAAACGTGAAAAAAGTCACTATTTAACCATATTTGAGGATTTTATCTTCAAATCATAGAGAGAGGTTTCGTATTATTTAGATCCAAGAAAAGACTTATGACAATGCTGTTTCCAATACAAATGATAAAAATCAATGTGTTTTCATTAGAATTAACTAAAATGTTCCTGATTTTCCGTTTATATTACCGAGGGAAGATGAACACGTAAAACCGCTCTAATCCGGCTGAAACGTCGATATATGCAATAAAAACCGAACTTCTCCCCTTTTCTATATTTTACTCAGTATTTTAACGAGAAACAAATAGATGATTGAAAATGAAGTATTTAAGGTTATTATCTAATTAATTATAGGTTTGCATCATTTTTATCGTATATATATGAATATATACGATAAGAATAGTCTAAACCCATAGACTTAAAATTCACAAAAACGTGGAAAACGGCAAAATATTGCCTAATTCGATGATATTTTGTTTAAGTCACATAAAGGAAAAGGGGATGATAAACGTCAAAATATTGCTAAATTCGATGATTGTTCGTACGAAACAAAAGGCAAGAAAACTTGCTTAAAATGCAATATTATGCGAAATTCTGAGATTTGAAGGCCAAATCACATATCGTGATACTACATGAAATAGAATCGAAATATTGGTAAAAATGAATATATTTACGTAGTATCAAACTACATGAAAAACGTGAAAAAAGTCACCATTTAACCATGTTTGAGGATTTTAACTTCAAATCATAGAGCGAGGTTTCGTATTATTTAGATCCAAGAAAAGACATATGACAATGTTGTTTCCAATACAAATGATAAAAATCAATGTGTTTTCATTACAATTAACTAAAATGTTCCTGATTTTCCGTTTATATTACCGAGGGAATATGTACACGTAAAACCGCTCTAATCCGGCTAAAACGTCGATATATGCAATAAAAACCGAACTTCTACCCCTTTTCAATATCTTACTCAGTATTTTAACGAGAAACAAATAGATGATTGAAAATGAAGTATTTAAGGTTATTCTCTAATCAATTATGTGTTTGCATAATTTTTATCGTATATATATGAATTAATACCTATAGACTGAAAATTCACAAAAACGTGGAAAACGGCAAAATATTGCCTAATTCGATGATATTTTGTTTAAGTCACATAAAGGAAAAGGGGATGATAAACGTCAAAATATTGCTAAATTCGATGATTTTTCGTACGAAACAAAATGCAAGAAAACTAGCTTAAAATGCAATATTATGCGAAATTCTGAGATTTGAAGGCCAAATCACATATCGTGATACTACATGAAATAGTATCGAAATATTGGTAAAAATGAATATATTTACGTAATATCCAACTACATGAAAAACGTGAAAAAAGTCAAAATATAACCATATTTGAGGATTTTAACTTCAAATCATAGAGCGAGGTTTCGTATTATTTAGATCCAAGAAAAGACATATGACAGTGTTGTTTCCAATACAAATGATAAAAATCAATGTGTTTTCATTACAATTAACTAAAATGTTCCTGATTTTCTGTTTATATTACCGAGGGAAGATGTACACGTAAAACCGCTCTAATCCGGCTGAAACGTCGATATATGCAATAAAAACCGAACTTCTCCCCTTTTCAATATCTTACTCAGTATTTTTACGAGAAACAAATAGTTGATTGAAAATGAAGTATTTAAGGTTATTATCTAATCAATTATGTGTTTGCATCATTTTTATCGTATATATAATGAATTAATACCTATAGACTGAAAATTCACAAAAACGTGGAAAAACGGCAAAATATTGCGTAATTCGATGATATTTTGTTTAAATCAAATAAAGGAAAAGGGGATGATAAACGTCAAAATATTGCTAAATTCGATGATTTTTCGTACGAAACAAAATGCAAGAAAACTTGCTTAAAAAGCAATATTATGCGAAATTCTGAGATTTGAAGGCTAAATCACATATCGTGATACTACATGAAATAGAATCGAAATATTGGTAAAAATGAATATATTTACGTAGTATCAAACTACATGAAAAACGTGAAAAAAGTCACCATTTAACCATATTTGAGGATTTTAACTTCAAATCATAGAGCGAGGTTTCGTATTATTTAGATCCAAGAAAAGACATATGACAATGTTGTTTCCAATACAAATGATAAAAATCAATGTGTTTTCATTACAATTAACTAAAATGTTCCTGATTTTCTGTTTATATTGCCGAGGGAAGATGTACACGTAAAA
This sequence comes from Procambarus clarkii, assembly GCF_040958095.1. Lineage (NCBI taxonomy): Eukaryota > Metazoa > Arthropoda > Malacostraca > Decapoda > Cambaridae > Procambarus > Procambarus clarkii. The sequence continues at coordinate 4,242,369 of NW_027189134.1, forward strand.
CCGCTCTAATCCGGCTGAAACGTCGATATATGCAATAAAAACAGAACTTCTCCCCTTTTCAATATCTTACTCAGTATTTTAACGAGAAACAAATAGTTGATTGAAAATGAAGTATTTAAGGTTATTATCTAATCAATTATGTGTTTGCATCATTTTTATCATATATATAATGAATTAATACCTATAGACTGAAAATTCACAAAAACGTGGAAAAACGGCAAAATATTGCGTAATTCGATGATATTTTGTTTAAATCAAATAAAGGAAAAGGGGATGATAAACGTCAAAATATTGCTAAATTCGATGATTTTTCGTACGAAATAAAATGCAAGAAAACTTGCTTAAAATGCAATATTATGCGAAATTCTGATATTTGAAGGCCAAATCACATATCGTGATACTACATGAAATAGAATCGAAATATTGGTAAAATTGAATATATTTACGTAGTATCAAACTACATGAAAAACGTGAAAAAAGTCACCCGTTAACCATATTTGAGGATTTTAACTTCAAATCATAGAGCGAGGTTTCGTATTATTTAGATCCGAGAAAAGACAAATGACAATGTTGTTTCCAATACAAATGATAAAAATCAATGTGTTTTCATTAGAATGAACTAAAATGTTCCTGATTTTCCGTTTATATTACCGATGGAAGATGTACACGAAAATCGCTCTATTCCGGCTGAAACGTCGATATATGCAATAAAAACAGAACTTCTCCCCTTTTCAATATCTTACTCAGTATTTTAACGAGAAACAAATAGATGATTGAAAATGAATTATTTAAGGTTATTATCAATTATGTGTTTGCATAATTTTTGTCGTATATATATGAATTAATACCCATAGACTGAAAATTCACAAAAACGTGGAAAACGGCAAAATATTGCCTAATTCGATGATATTTTGTTTATGTCACATAAAGGAAAAGGGGATGATAAACGTCAAAATATTGCTAAATTCGATGATTTTTCGTACGAAACATAATGCAAGAAAACTTGCTTAAAATGCAATATTATGCGAAATTCTGAGATTTGAAGGCCAAATCACATATCGTGATACTACATGAAATAGTATCATTTTTATCGTATATATAATGAATTAATACCTATAGACTGAAAATTCACAAAAACGTGGAAAAACGGCAAAATATTGCCTAATTCGATGATATTTTGTTTAAGTCGCATAAAGGAAAAGGGGAAGATAAACGTCAAAATATTGCTAAATTCGATGATTTTTCGTACAAAACAAAATGCAAGAAAACTTGCTTAAAATGAAATATTATGCGAAATTCTGAGATTTGAAGGCCAAATCACATATCGTGATACTACATGAATAGAATCGAAATATTGGTAAAAATTAATATATTTACGTAGTATCAAACTACATGAAAAACGTGAAAAAAGTCACTATTTAACCATATTTGAGGATTTTATCTTCAAATCATAGAGAGAGGTTTCGTATTATTTAGATCCAAGAAAAGACTTATGACAATGCTGTTTCCAATACAAATGATAAAAATCAATGTGTTTTCATTAGAATTAACTAAAATGTTCCTGATTTTCCGTTTATATTACCGAGGGAAGATGAACACGTAAAACCGCTCTAATCCGGCTGAAACGTCGATATATGCAATAAAAACCGAACTTCTCCCCTTTTCTATATTTTACTCAGTATTTTAACGAGAAACAAATAGATGATTGAAAATGAAGTATTTAAGGTTATTATCTAATTAATTATAGGTTTGCATCATTTTTATCGTATATATATGAATATATACGATAAAAATAGTCTAAACCCATAGACTGAAAATTCACAAAAACGTGGAAAAACGGCAAAATATTGCGTAATTCGATGATATTTTGTTTAAGTCAAATAAAGGAAAAGGGGATGATAAACGTCAAAATATTGCTAAATTCGATGATTTTTCGTACGAAATAAAATGCAAGAAAACTTGCTTAAAAAGCAATATTATGCGAAATTCTGAGATTTGAAGGCTAAATCACATATCGTGATACTACATGAAATAGAATCGAAATATTGGTAAAAATGAATATATTTACGTAGTATCAAACTACATGAAAAACGTGAAAAAAGTCACCATTTAACCATATTTGAGGATTTTAACTTCAAATCATAGAGCGAGGTTTCGTATTATTTAGATCCAAGAAAAGACATATGACAATGTTGTTTCCAATACAAATGATAAAAATCAATGTGTTTTCATTACAATTAACTAAAATGTTCCTGATTTTCTGTTTATATTGCCGAGGGAAGATGTACACGTAAAACCGCTCTAATCCGGCTGAAACGTCGATATATGCAATAAAAACAGAACTTCTCCCCTTTTCAATATCTTACTCAGTATTTTAACGAGAAACAAATAGTTGATTGAAAATGAAGTATTTAAGGTTATTATCTAATCAATTATGTGTTTGCATCATTTTTATCATATATATAATGAATTAATACCTATAGACTGAAAATTCACAAAAACGTGGAAAAACGGCAAAATATTGCGTAATTCGATGATATTTTGTTTAAATCAAATAAAGGAAAAGGGGATGATAAACGTCAAAATATTGCTAAATTCGATGATTTTTCGTACGAAATAAAATGCAAGAAAACTTGCTTAAAATGCAATATTATGCGAAATTCTGATATTTGAAGGCCAAATCACATATCGTGATACTACATGAAATAGAATCGAAATATTGGTAAAATTGAATATATTTACGTAGTATCAAACTACATGAAAAACGTGAAAAAGTCACCCGTTAACCATATTTGAGGATTTTAACTTCAAATCATAGAGCGAGGTTTCGTATTATTTAGATCCGAGAAAAGACAAATGACAATGTTGTTTCCAATACAAATGATAAAAATCAATGTGTTTTCATTAGAATGAACTAAAATGTTCCTGATTTTCCGTTTATATTACCGATGGAAGATGTACACGAAAATCGCTCTATTCCGGCTGAAACGTCGATATATGCAATAAAAACAGAACTTCTCCCCTTTTCAATATCTTACTCAGTATTTTAACGAGAAACAAATAGATGATTGAAAATGAATTATTTAAGGTTATTATCAATTATGTGTTTGCATAATTTTTGTCGTATATATATGAATTAATACCCATAGACTGAAAATTCACAAAAACGTGGAAAACGGCAAAATATTGCCTAATTCGATGATATTTTGTTTATGTCACATAAAGGAAAAGGGGATGATAAACGTCAAAATATTGCTAAATTCGATGATTTTTCGTACGAAACATAATGCAAGAAAACTTGCTTAAAATGCAATATTATGCGAAATTCTGAGATTTGAAGGCCAAATCACATATCGTGATACTACATGAAATAGTATCATTTTTATCGTATATATAATGAATTAATACCTATGGACTGAAAATTCACAAAAACGTGGAAAAACGGCAAAATATTGCCTAATTCGATGATATTTTGTTTAAGTCGCATAAAGGAAAAGGGGAAGATAAACGTCAAAATATTGCTAAATTCGATGATTTTTCGTACAAAACAAAATGCAAGAAAACTTGCTTAAAATGAAATATTATGCGAAATTCTGAGATTTGAAGGCCAAATCACATATCGTGATACTACATGAATAGAATCGAAATATTGGTAAAAATTAATATATTTACGTAGTATCAAACTACATGAAAAACGTGAAAAAAGTCACTATTTAACCATATTTGAGGATTTTATCTTCAAATCATAGAGAGAGGTTTCGTATTATTTAGATCCAAGAAAAGACTTATGACAATGCTGTTTCCAATACAAATGATAAAAATCAATGTGTTTTCATTAGAATTAACTAAAATGTTCCTGATTTTCCGTTTATATTACCGAGGGAAGATGAACACTTAAAACCGCTCTAATCCGGCTGAAACGTCGATATATGCAATAAAAACCGAACTTCTCCCCTTTTCTATATTTTACTCAGTATTTTAACGAGAAACAAATAGATGATTGAAAATGAAGTATTTAAGGTTATTATCTAATTAATTATAGGTTTGCATCATTTTTATCGTATATATATGAATATATACGATAAAAATAGTCTAAACCCATAGACTTAAAATTCACAAAAACGTGGAAAACGGCAAAATATTGCCTAATTCGATGATATTTTGTTTAAGTCACATAAAGGAAAAGGGGATGATAAACGTCAAAATATTGCTAAATTCGATGATTGTTCGTACGAAACAAAAGGCAAGAAAACTTGCTTAAAATGCAATATTATGCGAAATTGTGAGATTTGAAGGCCAAATCACATATCGTGATACTACATGAAATAGAATCGAAATATTGGTAAAAATGAATATATTTACGTAGTATCAAACTACATGAAAAACGTGAAAAAAGTCACCATTTAACCATATTTGAGGATTTTAACTTCAAATCATAGAGCGAGGTTTCGTATTATTTAGATCCAAGAAAAGACATATGACAATGTTGTTTCCAATACAAATGATAAAAATCAATGTGTTTTCATTACAATTAACTAAAATGTTCCTGATTTTCTGTTTATATTGCCGAGGGAAGATGTACACGTAAAACCGCTCTAATCCGGCTGAAACGTCGATATATGCAATAAAAACAGAACTTCTCCCCTTTTCAATATCTTACTCAGTATTTTAACGAGAAACAAATAGTTGATTGAAAATGAAGTATTTAAGGTTATTATCTAATCAATTATGTGTTTGCATCATTTTTATCATATATATAATGAATTAATACCTATAGACTGAAAATTCACAAAAACGTGGAAAAACGGCAAAATATTGCGTAATTCGATGATATTTTGTTTAAATCAAATAAAGGAAAAGGGGATGATAAACGTCAAAATATTGCTAAATTCGATGATTTTTCGTACGAAATAAAATGCAAGAAAACTTGCTTAAAATGCAATATTATGCGAAATTCTGATATTTGAAGGCCAAATCACATATCGTGATACTACATGAAATAGAATCGAAATATTGGTAAAATTGAATATATTTACGTAGTATCAAACTACATGAAAAACGTGAAAAAAGTCACCCGTTAACCATATTTGAGGATTTTAACTTCAAATCATAGAGCGAGGTTTCGTATTATTTAGATCCGAGAAAAGACAAATGACAATGTTGTTTCCAATACAAATGATAAAAATCAATGTGTTTTCATTAGAATGAACTAAAATGTTCCTGATTTTCCGTTTATATTACCGATGGAAGATGTACACGAAAATCGCTCTATTCCGGCTGAAACGTCGATATATGCAATAAAAACAGAACTTCTCCCCTTTTCAATATCTTACTCAGTATTTTAACGAGAAACAAATAGATGATTGAAAATGAATTATTTAAGGTTATTATCAATTATGTGTTTGCATAATTTTTGTCGTATATATATGAATTAATACCCATAGACTGAAAATTCACAAAAACGTGGAAAACGGCAAAATATTGCCTAATTCGATGATATTTTGTTTATGTCACATAAAGGAAAAGGGGATGATAAACGTCAAAATATTGCTAAATTCGATGATTTTTCGTACGAAACATAATGCAAGAAAACTTGCTTAAAATGCAATATTATGCGAAATTCTGAGATTTGAAGGCCAAATCACATATCGTGATACTACATGAAATAGTATCATTTTTATCGTATATATAATGAATTAATACCTATGGACTGAAAATTCACAAAAACGTGGAAAAACGGCAAAATATTGCCTAATTCGATGATATTTTGTTTAAGTCGCATAAAGGAAAAGGGGAAGATAAACGTCAAAATATTGCTAAATTCGATGATTTTTCGTACAAAACAAAATGCAAGAAAACTTGCTTAAAATGAAATATTATGCGAAATTCTGAGATTTGAAGGCCAAATCACATATCGTGATACTACATGAATAGAATCGAAATATTGGTAAAAATTAATATATTTACGTAGTATCAAACTACATGAAAAACGTGAAAAAAGTCACTATTTAACCATATTTGAGGATTTTATCTTCAAATCATAGAGAGAGGTTTCGTATTATTTAGATCCAAGAAAAGACTTATGACAATGCTGTTTCCAATACAAATGATAAAAATCAATGTGTTTTCATTAGAATTAACTAAAATGTTCCTGATTTTCCGTTTATATTACCGAGGGAAGATGAACACGTAAAACCGCTCTAATCCGGCTGAAACGTCGATATATGCAATAAAAACCGAACTTCTCCCCTTTTCTATATTTTACTCAGTATTTTAACGAGAAACAAATAGATGATTGAAAATGAAGTATTTAAGGTTATTATCTAATTAATTATAGGTTTGCATCATTTTTATCGTATATATATGAATATATACGATAAAAATAGTCTAAACCCATAGACTTAAAATTCACAAAAACGTGGAAAACGGCAAAATATTGCCTAATTCGATGATATTTTGTTTAAGTCACATAAAGGAAAAGGGGATGATAAACGTCAAAATATTGCTAAATTCGATGATTGTTCGTACGAAACAAAAGGCAAGAAAACTTGCTTAAAATGCAATATTATGCGAAATTCTGAGATTTGAAGGCCAAATCACATATCGTGATACTACATGAAATAGAATCGAAATATTGGTAAAAATGAATATATTTACGTAGTATCAAACTACATGAAAAACGTGAAAAAAGTCACCATTTAACCATATTTGAGGATTTTAACTTCAAATCATAGAGCGAGGTTTCGTATTATTTAGATCCAAGAAAAGACATATGACAATGTTGTTTCCAATACAAATGATAAAAATCAATGTGTTTTCATTACAATTAACTAAAATGTTCCTGATTTTCTGTTTATATTACCGAGGGAAGATGTACACGTAAAATCGCTCTAATTCGGCTGAAACGTCGATATATGCAATAAAAACAGAACTTCTCCCCTTTTCAATATCTTACTTAGTATTTTAACGAAAAACAAATAGTTGATTGAAAATGAAGTATTTAAGGTTATTATCTAATCAATTATGTGTTTGCATCATTTTTATCGTATATATAATGAATTAATACCTATAGACTGAAAATTCACAAAAACGTGGAAAAACGGCAAAATATTGCGTAATTCGATGATATTTTGTTTAAATCAAATAAAGGAAAAGGGGATGATAAACGTCAAAATATTGCTAAATTCGATGATTTTTCGTACGAAACAAAATGCAAGAAAACTTGCTTAAAAAGCAATATTATGCGAAATTCTGAGATTTGAAGGCCAAATCACATATCGTGATACTACATGAAATAGAATCGAAATATTGGTAAAAATGAATATATTTACGTAGTATCAAACTACATGAAAAACGTGAAAAAAGTCACCCGTTAACCATATTTGAGGATTTTAACTTCAAATCATAGAGCGAGGTTTCGTATTATTTAGATCCGAGAAAAGACAAATGACAATGTTGTTTCCAATACAAATGATAAAAATCAATGTGTTTTCATTAGAATGAACTAAAATGTTCCTGATTTTCCGTTTATATTACCGATGGAAGATGTACACGAAAATCGCTCTATTCCGGCTGAAACGTCGATATATGCAATAAAAACAGAACTTCTCCCCTTTTCAATATCTTACTCAGTATTTTAACGAGAAACAAATAGATGATTGAAAATGAATTATTTAAGGTTATTATCAATTATGTGTTTGCATAATTTTTGTCGTATATATATGAATTAATACCCATAGACTGAAAATTCACAAAAACGTGGAAAACGGCAAAATATTGCCTAATTCGATGATATTTTGTTTATGTCACATAAAGGAAAAGGGGATGATAAACGTCAAAATATTGCTAAATTCGATGATTTTTCGTACGAAACATAATGCAAGAAAACTTGCTTAAAATGCAATATTATGCGAAATTCTGAGATTTGAAGGCCAAATCACATATCGTGATACTACATGAAATAGTATCATTTTTATCGTATATATAATGAATTAACACCTATGGACTGAAAATTCACAAAAACGTGGAAAAACGGCAAAATATTGCCTAATTCGATGATATTTTGTTTAAGTCGCATAAAGGAAAAGGGGAAGATAAACGTCAAAATATTGCTAAATTCGATGATTTTTCGTACAAAACAAAATGCAAGAAAACTTGCTTAAAATGAAATATTATGCGAAATTCTGAGATTTGAAGGCCAAATCACATATCGTGATACTACATGAATAGAATCGAAATATTAGTAAAAATGAATATATTTACGTAGTATCAAACTACATGAAAAACGTGAAAAAAGTCACTATTTAACCATATTTGAGGATTTTATCTTCAAATCATAGAGAGAGGTTTCGTATTATTTAGATCCAAGAAAAGACTTATGACAATGCTGTTTCTAATACAAATGATAAAAATCAATGTGTTTTCATTAGAATTAACTAAAATGTTCCTGATTTTCCGTTTATATTACCGAGGGAAGATGAACACGTAAAACCGCTCTAATCCGGCTGAAACGTCGATATATGCAATAAAAACCGAACTTCTCCCCTTTTCTATATTTTACTCAGTATTTTAACGAGAAACAAATAGATGATTGAAAATGAAGTATTTAAGGTTATTATCTAATTAATTATAGGTTTGCATCATTTTTATCGTATATATATGAATATATACGATAAAAATAGTCTAAACCCATAGACTTAAAATTCACAAAAACGTGGAAAACGGCAAAATATTGCCTAATTCGATGATATTTTGTTTAAGTCACATAAAGGAAAAGGGGATGATAAACGTCAAAATATTGCTAAATTCGATGATTGTTCGTGCGAAACAAAAGGCAAGAAAACTTGCTTAAAAAGCAATATTATGCGAAATTCTGAGATTTGAAGGCCAAATCACATATCGTGATACTACATGAAATAGAATCGAAATATTGGTAAAAATGAATATATTTACGTAGTATCAAACTACATGAAAAACGTGAAAAAAGTCAATATATAACCATATTTGAGGATTTTAACTTCAAATCATAGAGCGAGGTTTCGTATTATTTAGATCCATGAAAAGACATATGACAATGTTGTTTCCAATACAAATGATAAAAATCAATGTGTTTTTATTACAATTAACTAAAATGTTCCTGATTTTCCGTTTATATTACCGAGGGAAGATGTACACGTAAAACCGCTCTAATCGAGCTGAAACGTCGATATATGCAATAAAAACCGAACTTCTCCCCGTTACAATATCTTACTCAGTATTTTAACGAGAAACAAATAGATGATTGAAAATGAAGTATTTAAGGTTATTATCTAATCAATTATGTGTTTGCATAATTTTTATCGTATATATATGAATTAATACCCATATACTGAAAATTCACAAAAACGTGGAAAACGACAAAATATTGCCTAATTCGATGATATTTTGTTTAAGTCACATAAAGGAAAAGGGGATGATAAACGTCAAAATATTGCTAAATTCGATGATTTTTCGTGCTAAACAAAATGAAAGAAAACTTGCTTAAAATGCAATATTATGCGAAATTCTGAGATTTGAAGGCCAAATCACATATCGTGATACTACATGAAATAGTATCGAAATATTGGTAAAAATGAATATATTTACGTAATATCAAACTACATGAAAAACGTGAAAAAAGTCAATATATAACCATATTTGAGGATTTTAACTTCAAATCATAGAGCGAGGTTTCGTATTATTTAGATCTAAGAAAAGACATATGACAATGTTGTTTCCAATACAAATGATAAAAATCAATGTGTTTTCATTACAATTAACTAAAATGTTCCTGATTTTCCGTTTATATTACCGAGGGAAGATGTACACGTAAAACCGGTCTAATCCGGCTGAAACGTCGATATATGCAATAAAAACAGAACTTCTCCCCTTTTCTATATCTTACTCAGTATTTTAACGAGAAATAAATAGTTGATTGAAAATGAAGTATTTAAGGTTATTATCTAATCAATTATGTGTTTGCATCATTTTTATCGTATATATAATGAATTAATACCTATAGACTGAAAATTCACAAAAACGTGGAAAAACGGCAAAATATTGCGTAATTCGATGATATTTTGTTTAAATCAAATAAAGGAAAAGGGGATGATAAACGTCAAAATATTGCTAAATTCGATGATTTTTCGTACGAAACAAAATGCAAGAAAACTTGCTTAAAATGCAATATTATGCGAAATTCTGAGATTTGAAGGCCAAATCACATATCGTGATACTACATGAAATAGTATCGAAATATTGGTAAAAATGAATATATTTACGTAGTATCAAACTACATGAAAAACGTGAAAAAAGTCACCATTTAACCATATTTGAGGATTTTAACTTCAAATCATAGAGCGAGGTTTCGTATTATTTAGATCCAAGAAAAGACATATGACAATGTTGTTTCCAATACAAATGATAAAAATCAATGTGTTTTCATTACAATTAACTAAAATGTTCCTGATTTTCCGTTTATATTACCGAGGGAAGATGTACACGTAAAACCGCTCTAATCGGGCTGAAACGTCGATATATGCAATAAAAACCGAACTTCTCCCCTTTACAATATCTTACTCAGTATACTTACTTACATCTATTTGTTTCTCGTTAAAACGAGAAACAAATAGATGATTGAAAATGAAGTATTTAAGGTTATTATCTAATCAATTATGTGTTTGCATAATTTTTATCGTATATATATGAATTAATACCCATATACTGAAAATTCACAAAAACGTGGAAAACGGCAAAATATTGCCTAATTCGATGATATTTTGTTTAAGTCACATAAAGGAAAAGGGGATAATAAACGTCAAAATATTGCTAAATTCGATGATTTTTCGTACGAAACAAAATGCAAGAAAACTTGCTTAAAATGCAATATTATGCGAAATTCTGAGATTTGAAGGCCAAATCACATATCGTGATACTACATGAAATAGTATCGAAATATTGGTAAAAATTAATATATTTACGTAATATCAAACTACATGAAAAACGTGAAAAAAGTCAATATATAACCATATTTGAGGATTTTAACTTCAAATCATAGAGCGAGGTTTCGTATTATTTAGATCTAAGAAAAGACATATGACAATGTTGTTTCCAATACAAATGATAAAAATCAATGTGTTTTCATTACAATTAACTAAAATGTTCCTGATTTTCCGTTTATATTACCGTGGGAAGATGTACACGTAAAACCGCTCTAATCCGGCTGAAACGTCGATATATGCAATAAAAACAGAACTTCTCCCCTTTTCAATATCTTACTCAGTATTTTAACGAGAAACAAATAGTTGATTGAAAATGAAGTATTTAAGGTTATTATCTAATCAATTATGTGTTTGCATCATTTTTATCGTTAATATAATGAATTAATACCTATAGACTGAAAATTCACAAAAACGTGGAAAAACGGCAAAATATTGCGTAATTCGATGATATTTTGTTTAAATCAAATAAAGGAAAAGGGGATGATAAACGTCAAAATATTGCTAAATTCGATGATTTTTCGTACGAAACAAAATGCAAGAAAACTTGCTTAAAATGCAATATTATGCGAAATTCTGAGATTTGAAGGCCAAATCACATATCGTGATACTACATGAAATAGTATCGAAATATTGGTAAAAATGAATATATTTACGTAGTATCAAACTACATGAAAAACGTGAAAAAAGTCACCATTTAACCATATTTGAGGATTTTAACTTCAAATCATAGAGCGAGGTTTCGTATTATTTAGATCCAAGAAAAGACATATGACAATGTTGTTTCCAATACAAATGATAAAAATCAATGTGTTTTCATTACAATTAACTAAAATGTTCCTGATTTTCCGTTTATATTACCGAGGGAAGATGTACACGTAAAACCGCTCTAATCGGGCTGAAACGTCGATATATGCAATAAAAACCGAACTTCTCCCCTTTACAATATCTTACTCAGTATTTTAACGAGAAACAAATAGATGATTGAAAATGAAGTATTTAAGGTTATTATCTAATCAATTATGTGTTTGCATAATTTTTATCGTATATATATGAATTAATACCCATATACTGAAAATTCACAAAAACGTGGAAAACGGCAAAATATTGCCTAATTCGATGATATTTTGTTTAAGTCACATAAAGGAAAAGGGGATAATAAACGTCAAAATATTGCTAAATTCGATGATTTTTCGTACGAAACAAAATGCAAGAAAACTTGCTTAAAATGCAATATTATGCGAAATTCTGAGATTTGAAGGCCAAATCACATATCGTGATACTACATGAAATAGTATCGAAATATTGGTAAAAATTAATATATTTACGTAATATCAAACTACATGAAAAACGTGAAAAAAGTCAATATATAACCATATTTGAGGATTTTAACTTCAAATCATAGAGCGAGGTTTCGTATTATTTAGATCTAAGAAAAGACATATGACAATGTTGTTTCCAATACAAATGATAAAAATCAATGTGTTTTCATTACAATTAACTAAAATGTTCCTGATTTTCCGTTTATATTACCGTGGGAAGATGTACACGTAAAACCGCTCTAATCCGGCTGAAACGTCGATATATGCAATAAAAACAGAACTTCTCCCCTTTTCAATATCTTACTCAGTATTTTAACGAGAAACAAATAGTTGATTGAAAATGAAGTATTTAAGGTTATTATCTAATCAATTATGTGTTTGCATCATTTTTATCGTTAATATAATGAATTAATACCTATAGACTGAAAATTCACAAAAACGTGGAAAAACGGCAAAATATTGCGTAATTCGATGATATTTTGTTTAAATCAAATAAAGGAAAAGGGGATGATAAACGTCAAAATATTGCTAAATTCGATGATTTTTCGTACGAAACAAAATGCAAGAAAACTTGCTTAAAATGCAATATTATGCGAAATTCTGAGATTTGAAGGCCAAATCACATATCGTGATACTACATGAAATAGTATCGAAATATTGGTAAAAATGAATATATTTACGTAGTATCAAACTACATGAAAAACGTGAAAAAAGTCACCATTTAACCATATTTGAGGATTTTAACTTCAAATCATAGAGCGAGGTTTCGTATTATTTAGATCCAAGAAAAGACATATGACAATGTTGTTTCCAATACAAATGATAAAAATCAATGTGTTTTCATTACAATTAACTAAAATGTTCCTGATTTTCCGTTTATATTACCGAGGGAAGATGTACACGTAAAACCGCTCTAATCGGGCTGAAACGTCGATATATGCAATAAAAACCGAACTTCTCCCCTTTACAATATCTTACTCAGTATTTTAACGAGAAACAAATAGATGATTGAAAATGAAGTATTTAAGGTTATTATCTAATCAATTATGTGTTTGCATAATTTTTATCGTATATATATGAATTAATACCCATATACTGAAAATTCACAAAAACGTGGAAAACGGCAAAATATTGCCTAATTCGATGATATTTTGTTTAAGTCACATAAAGGAAAAGGGGATGATAAACGTCAAAATATTGCTAAATTCGATGATTTTTCGTACGAAACAAAATGCAAGAAAACTTGCTTAAAATGCAATATTATGCGAAATTCTGATATTTGAAGGCCAAATCACATATCGTGATACTACATGAAATAGTATCGAAATATTGGTAAAAATGAATATATTTACGTAATATCAAACTACATGAAAAACGTGAAAAAAGTCAATATATAACCATATTTGAGGATTTTAACTTCAAATCATAGAGCGAGGTTTCGTATTATTTAGATCTAAGAAAAGACATATGACAATGTTGTTTCCAATACAAATGATAAAAATCAATGTGTTTTCATTACAATTAACTAAAATGTTCCTGATTTTCCGTTTATATTACCGAGGGAAGATGTACACGTAAAACCGCTCTAATCCGGCTGAAACGTCGATATATGCAATAAAAACAGAACTTCTCCCCTTTTCAATATCTTACTCAGTATTTTAACGAGAAACAAATAGTTGATTGAAAATGAAGTATTTAAGGTTATTATCTAATCAATTATGTGTTTGCATCATTTTTATCGTATATATAATGAATTAAAACCTATAGACTGAAAATTCACAAAAACGTGGAAAAACGGCAAAATATTGCGTAATTCGATGATATTTTGTTTAAATCAAATAAAGGAAAAGGGGATGATAAACGTCAAAATATTGCTAAATTCGATGATTTTTCGTACGAAATAAAATGCAAGAAAACTTGCTTAAAATGCAATATTATGCGAAATTCTGAGATTTGAAGGCCAAATCACATATCGTGATACTACATGAAATAGAATCGAAGTATTGGTAAAAATGAATATATTTACGTAGTATCAAACTACATGAAAAACGTGAAAAAAGTCACCATTTAACCATATTTGAGGATTTTAACTTCAAATCATAGAGCGAGGTTTCGTATTATTTAGATCCAAGAAAAGACATATGACAATGTTGTTTCCAATACAAATGATAAAAATCATGGTGTTTTCATTACAATTAACTAAAATGTTCCTGATTTTCCGTTTATATTACCGAGGGAAGATGTACACGTAAAACCGCACTAATCGGGCTGAAACGTCGATATATGCAATAAAAACCGAACTTCTCCCCTTTACAATATCTTACTCAGTATTTTAACGAGAAACAAATAGATGATTGAAAATGAAGTATTTAAGGTTATTATCTAATCAATTATGTGTTTGCATAATTTTTATCATATATATATGAATTAATACCCATAGACTGAAAATTCACAAAAACGTGGAAAAACGGCAAAATATTGCCTAATTCGATGATATTTTGTTTAAATCAAATAAAGGAAAAGGGGATGATAAACGTCAAAATATTGCTAAATTCGATGATTTTTCGTACGAAACAAAATGCAAGAAAACTTGCTTAAAATGCAATATTATGCGAAATTCTGAGCTTTGAAGGCCAAATCACATATCGTGATACTACATGAAATAAAATCGAGATATTGGTAAAAATGAATATATTTACGAAGTATCAAACTACATGAAAAACGTGAAATAAGTCAATATTTAACCATATTTGAGGATTTTAACTTCAAATCATAGAGCGAGGTTTCGTATTATTTAGATCCAAGAAAAGACATATGACAATGTTGTGTCCAATACAAATGATAAAAATCAATGTGTTTTCATTAGAATTAACTAAAATGTTCCTGATTTTCAGTTTATATTACCGAGGGAAGATGTACACGTAAAACCGCTCTAATCCGGCTGAAACGTCGATATATGTAATAAAAACCGAACTTCTCCCCTTTTCAATATCTTACTCAGTATTTTAAAGAGAAACAAATAGATGATTGAAAATGAAGTATTTAAGGTTATTATCTAATCAATTATTGGTTTGCATCATTTTTATCGTATATATATGAATTAATACCCATCTTCTTGAGAGGTTATCTTGAGATGATTTCGGGGCTTTTTAGTGTCCCCGCGGCCCGGTCCTCGACCAGGCCTCCACCCCCAGGAAGCAGCCCGTGACAGCTGACTAACACCCAGGTACCTATTTTACTGCTAGGTAACAGGGGCATAGGGTGAAAGAAACTCTGCCTAATGTTTCTCGCCGGCGCCTGGGATCGAACCCAGGACCACAGGATCACAAGTCCAGCGTGCTGTCCGCTCGGCCGACCGGCTCCACTGACTGAAAATCCACAAAAACGTGGAAAACGGCAAAATATTGCCTAATTCGATGATATTTTGTTTAAGTCACATAAAGGAAAAGGGGATGATAAACGTCAAAATATTGCTAAATTCGATGATTTTTCGTACGAAACAAAATGCAAGAAAACTTGCTTAAAATGCAATATTATGAGAAATTCTGAGATTTGAAGGCCAAATCACATATCGTGATACTACATGAAATAGTATCGAAATATTGGTAAAAATGAATATATTTATGTAATATCAAACTACATGAAAAACGTGAAAAAAGTCACTATTTAACCATATTTGAAGATTTTAACTTCAAATCATAGAGCGAGGTTTCGTATTATTTAGATCCATGAAAAGACAAATGGCAATGTTGTTTCCAATACAAATGATAAAAATCAATGTGTTTTCATTACAATTAACGAAAATGTTCCTGATTTTCCGTTTATATTACCGAGGGAAGATGTACACGTAAAACCGCTCTAATCGGGCTGAAACGTCGATATATGCAATAAAAACCGAACTTCTCCCCTTTACAATATCTTACTCAGTATTTTAACGAGAAACAAATAGTTGATTGAAAATGAAGTATTTAAGGTTATTATCTAATCAATTATGTGTTTGCATCATTTTTATCGTATATATAATGAATTAATACCTATAGACTGAAAATTCACAAAAACGTGGAAAAACGGCAAAATATTGCGTAATTCGATGATATTTTGTTTAAATCAAATAAAGGAAAAGGGGATGATAAACGTCAAAATATTGCTAAATTCGATGATTTTTCGTACGAAATAAAATGCAAGAAAACTTGCTTAAAATGCAATATTATGCGAAATTCTGAGATTTGAAGGCCAAATCACATATCGTGATACTACATGAAATAGAATCGAAATATTGGTAAAAATGAATATATTTACGTAGTATCAAACTACATGAAAAACGTGAAAAAAGTCACCATTTAACCATATTTGAGGATTTTAACTTCAAATCATAGAGCGAGGTTTCGTATTATTTAGATCCAAGAAAAGACATATGACAATGTTGTTTCCAATACAAATGATAAAAATCAATGTGTTTTCATTACAATTAACTAAAATGTTCCTGATTTTCCGTTTATATTACCGAGGGAAGATGTACACGTAAAACCGCACTAATCGGGCTGAAACGTCGATATATGCAATAAAAACCGAACTTCTCACCTTTACAATATCTTACTCAGTATTTTAACGAGAAACAAATAGATAATTGAAAATGAAGTATTTAAGGTTATTATCTAATCAATTATGTGTTTGCATAATTTTTATCGTATATATATGAATTAATACCCATATACTGAAAATTCACAAAAACGTGGAAAACGGCAAAATATTGCCTAATTCGATGATATTTTGTTTAAGTCACATAAAGGAAAAGGGGATGATAAACGTCAAAATATTGCTAAATTCGATGATTTTTCGTACGAAACAAAATGCAAGAAAACTTGCTTAAAATGCAATATTATGCGAAATTCTGAGATTTGAAGGCCAAATCACATATCGTGATACTACATGAAATAGTATCGAAATATTGGTAAAAATGAATATATTTACGTAATATAAAAACATGAAAAACATGAAAAACGTGAAAAAAGTCAATATATAACCATATTTGAGGATTTTAACTTCAAATCATAGAGCGAGGTTTCGTATTATTTAGATCTAAAAAAAAGACATATGACAATGTTGTTTCCAATACAAATGATAAAAATCAATGTGTTTTCATTAGAATTAACTAAAATGTTCCTGATTTTCCGTTTATATTACCGAGGGAAGATGTACACGTAAAACCGCTCTAATCCGGCTGAAACGTCGATATATGCAATAAAAACAGAACTTCTCCCCTTTTCAATATCTTACTCAGTATTTTAACGAGAAACAAATAGTTGATTGAAAATGAAGTATTTAAGGTTATTATCTAATCAATTATGTGTTTGCATCATTTTTATCGTATATATAATGAATTAATACCTATAGACTGAAAATTCACAAAAACGTGGAAAAACGGCAAAATATTGCGTAATTCGATGATATTTTGTTTAAATCAAATAAAGGAAAAGGGGATGATAAACGTCAAAATATTGCTAAATTCGATGATTTTTCGTACGAAATAAAATGCAAGAAAACTTGCTTAAAATGCAATATTATGCGAAATTCTGAGATTTGAAGGCCAAATCACATATCGTGATACTACATGAAATAGAATCGAAATATTGGTAAAAATGAATATATTTACGTAGTATCAAACTACATGAAAAACGTGAAAAAAGTCACCATTTAACCATATTTGAGGATTTTAACTTCAAATCATAGAGCGAGGTTTCGTATTATTTAGATCCAAGAAAAGACATATGACAATGTTGTTTCCAATACAAATGATAAAAATCAATGTGTTTTCATTACAATTAACTAAAATGTTCCTGATTTTCCGTTTATATTACCGAGGGAAGATGTACACGTAAAACCGCACTAATCGGGCTGAAACGTCGATATATGCAATAAAAACCGAACTTCTCCCCTTTACAATATCTTACTCAGTATACTTACTTACATCTATTTGTTTCTCGTTAAAACGAGAAACAAATAGATGATTGAAAATGAAGTATTTAAGGTTATTATCTAATCAATTATGTGTTTGCATAATTTTTATCGTATATATATGAATTAATACCCATATACTGAAAATTCACAAAAACGTGGAAAACGGCAAAATATTGCCTAATTCGATGATATTTTGTTTAAGTCACATAAAGGAAAAGGGGATGATAAACGTCAAAATATTGCTAAATTCGATGATTTTTCGTACGAAACAAAATGCAAGAAAACTTGCTTAAAATGCAATATTATGCGAAATTCTGAGATTTGAAGGCCAAATCACATATCGTGATACTACATGAAATAGTATCGAAATATTGGTAAAAATTAATATATTTACGTAATATCAAACTACATGAAAAACGTGAAAAAAGTCAATATGTAACCATATTTGAGGATTTTAACTTCAAATCATAGAGCGAGGTTTCGTATTATTTAGATCTAAGAAAAGACATATGACAATGTTGTTTCCAATACAAATGATAAAAATCAATGTGTTTTCATTACAATTAACTAAAATGTTCCTGATTTTCCGTTTATATTACCGTGGGAAGATGTACACGTAAAACCGCTCTAATCCGGCTGAAACGTCGATATATGCAATAAAAACAGAACTTCTCCCCTTTTCAATATCTTACTCAGTATTTTAACGAGAAACAAATAGTTGATTGAAAATGAAGTATTTAAGGTTATTATCTAATCAATTATGTGTTTGCATCATTTTTATCGTTAATATAATGAATTAATACCTATAGACTGAAAATTCACAAAAACGTGGAAAAACGGCAAAATATTGCGTAATTCGATGATATTTTGTTTAAATCAAATAAAGGAAAAGGGGATGATAAACGTCAAAATATTGCTAAATTCGATGATTTTTCGTACGAAACAAAATGCAAGAAAACTTGCTTAAAATGCAATATTATGCGAAATTCTGAGATTTGAAGGCCAAATCACATATCGTGATACTACATGAAATAGTATCGAAATATTGGTAAAAATGAATATATTTACGTAGTATCAAACTACATGAAAAACGAGAAAAAAGTCACCATTTAACCATATTTGAGGATTTTAACTTCAAATCATAGAGCGAGGTTTCGTATTATTTAGATCCAAGAAAAGACATATGACAATGTTGTTTCCAATACAAATGATAAAAATCAATGTGTTTTCATTACAATTAACTAAAATGTTCCTGATTTTCCGTTTATATTACCGAGGGAAGATGTACACGTAAAACCGCTCTAATCGGGCTGAAACGTCGATATATGCAATAAAAACCGAACTTCTCCCCTTTACAATATCTTACTCAGTATTTTAACGAGAAACAAATAGATGATTGAAAATGAAGTATTTAAGGTTATTATCTAATCAATTATGTGTTTGCATAATTTTTATCGTATATATATGAATTAATACCCATATACTGAAAATTCACAAAAACGTGGAAAACGGCAAAATATTGCCTAATTCGATGATATTTTGTTTAAGTCACATAAAGGAAAAGGGGATGATAAACGTCAAAATATTGCTAAATTCGATGATTTTTCGTACGAAACAAAATGCAAGAAAACTTGCTTAAAATGCAATATTATGCGAAATTCTGATATTTGAAGGCCAAATCACATATCGTGATACTACATGAAATAGTATCGAAATATTGGTAAAAATGAATATATTTACGTAATATCAAACAACATGAAAAACGTGAAAAAAGTCAATATATAACCATATTTGAGGATTTTAACTTCAAATCATAGAGCGAGGTTTCGTATTATTTAGATCTAAGAAAAGACATATGACAATGTTGTTTCCAATACAAATGATAAAAATCAATGTGTTTTCATTACAATTAACTAAAATGTTCCTGATTTTCCGTTTATATTACCGAGGGAAGATGTACACGTAAAACCGCTCTAATCCGGCTGAAACGTCGATATATGCAATAAAAACAGAACTTCTCCCCTTTTCAATATCTTACTCAGTATTTTAACGAGAAACAAATAGTTGATTGAAAATGAAGTATTTAAGGTTATTATCTAATCAATTATGTGTTTGCATCATTTTTATCGTATATATAATGAATTAAAACCTATAGACTGAAAATTCACAAAAACGTGGAAAAACGGCAAAATATTGCGTAATTCGATGATATTTTGTTTAAATCAAATAAAGGAAAAGGGGATGATAAACGTCAAAATATTGCTAAATTCGATGATTTTTCGTACGAAATAAAATGCAAGAAAACTTGCTTAAAATGCAATATTATGCGAAATTCTGAGATTTGAAGGCCAAATCACATATCGTGATACTACATGAAATAGAATCGAAGTATTGGTAAAAATGAATATATTTACGTAGTATCAAACTACATGAAAAACGTGAAAAAAGTCACCATTTAACCATATTTGAGGATTTTAACTTCAAATCATAGAGCGAGGTTTCGTATTATTTAGATCCAAGAAAAGACATATGACAATGTTGTTTCCAATACAAATGATAAAAATCATGGTGTTTTCATTACAATTAACTAAAATGTTCCTGATTTTCCGTTTATATTACCGAGGGAAGATGTACACGTAAAACCGCACTAATCGGGCTGAAACGTCGATATATGCAATAAAAACCGAACTTCTCCCCTTTACAATATCTTACTCAGTATTTTAACGAGAAACAAATAGATGATTGAAAATGAAGTATTTAAGGTTATTATCTAATCAATTATGTGTTTGCATAATTTTTATCATATATATATGAATTAATACCCATAGACTGATAATTCACAAAAACGTGGAAAAACGGCAAAATATTGCCTAATTCGATGATATTTTGTTTAAATCAAATAAAGGAAAAGGGGATGATAAACGTCAAAATATTGCTAAATTCGATGATTTTTCGTACGAAACAAAATGCAAGAAAACTTGCTTAAAATGCAATATTATGCGAAATTCTGAGCTTTGAAGGCCAAATCACATATCGTGATACTACATGAAATAAAATCGAGATATTGGTAAAAATGAATATATTTACGAAGTATCAAACTACATGAAAAACGTGAAATAAGTCAATATTTAACCATATTTGAGGATTTTAACTTCAAATCATAGAGCGAGGTTTCGTATTATTTAGATCCAAGAAAAGACATATGACAATGTTGTGTCCAATACAAATGATAAAAATCAATGTGTTTTCATTAGAATTAACTAAAATGTTCCTGATTTTCAGTTTATATTACCGAGGGAAGATGTACACGTAAAACCGCTCTAATCCGGCTGAAACGTCGATATATGTAATAAAAACCGAACTTCTCCCCTTTTCAATATCTTACTCAGTATTTTAAAGAGAAACAAATAGATGATTGAAAATGAAGTATTTAAGGTTATTATCTAATCAATTATTGGTTTGCATCATTTTTATCGTATATATATGAATTAATACCCATCTTCTTGAGAGGTTATCTTGAGATGATTTCGGGGCTTTTTAGTGTCCCCGCGGCCCGGTCCTCGACCAGGCCTCCACCCCCAGGAAGCAGCCCGTGACAGCTGACTAACACCCAGGTACCTATTTTACTGCTAGGTAACAGGGGCATAGGGTGAAAGAAACTCTGCCTAATGTTTCTCGCCGGCGCCTGGGATCGAACCCAGGACCACAGGATCACAAGTCCAGCGTGCTGTCCGCTCGGCCGACCGGCTCCACTGACTGAAAATCCACAAAAACGTGGAAAACGGCAAAATATTGCCTAATTCGATGATATTTTGTTTAAGTCACATAAAGGAAAAGGGGATGATAAACGTCAAAATATTGCTAAATTCGATGATTTTTCGTACGAAACAAAATGCAAGAAAACTTGCTTAAAATGCAATATTATGCGAAATTCTGAGATTTGAAGGCCAAATCACATATCGTGATACTACATGAAATAGTATCGAAATATTGGTAAAAATGAATATATTTACGTAGTATCAAACTACATGAAAAACGTGAAAAAAGTCACCATTTAACCATATTTGAGGATTTTAACTTCAAATCATAGAGCGAGGTTTCGTATTATTTAGATCCAAGAAAAGACATGACAATGTTGTTTCCAATACAAATGATAAAAATCAATGTGTTTTCATTACAATTAACTAAAATGTTCCTGATTTTCCGTTTATATTACCGAGGGAAGATGTACACGTAAAACCGCACTAATCGGGCTGAAACGTCGATATATGCAATAAAAACCGAACTTCTCCCCTTTACAATATTTTACTCAGTATTTTAACGAGAAACAAATAGATGATTGAAAATGAAGTATTTAAGGTTATTATCTAATCAATTATGTGTTTGCATAATTTTTATCGTATATATATGAATTAATACCCATATACTGAAAATTCACAAAAACGTGGAAAACGGCAAAATATTGCCTAATTCGATGATATTTTGTTTAAGTCACATAAAGGAAAAGGGGATGATAAACGTCAAAATATTGCTAAATTCGATGATTTTTCGTACGAAACAAAATGCAACTTGCTTAAAATGCAATATTATTCGAAATTCTGAGATTTGAAGGCCAAATCACATATCGTGATACTACATGAAATAGTATCGAAATATTGGTAAAAATGAATATATTTACGTAATATCAAACTACATGAAAAACGTGAAAAAAGTCAATATATAACCATATATGAGGATTTTAACTTCAAATCATAGAGCGAGGTTTCGTATTATTTAGATCTAAGAAAAGACATATGACAATGTTGTTTCCAATACAAATGATAAAAATCAATGTGTTTTCATTACAATTAACTAAAATGTTCCTGATTTTCCGTTTATATTACCGAGGGAAGATGTACACGTCAAACCGCTCTAATCCTGCTGAAACGTCGATATATGCAATAAAAACAGAACTTCTCCCCTTTTCAATATCTTACTCAGTATTTTAACGAGAAACAAATAGTTGATTGAAAATGAAGTATTTAAGGTTATTATCTAATCAATTATGTGTTTGCATCATTTTTATCGTATATATAATGAATTAATACCTATAGACTGAAAATTCACAAAAACGTGGAAAAACGGCAAAATATTGCCTAATTCGATGATATTTTGTTTAAATCAAATAAAGGAAAAGGGGATGATAAACGTCAAAATATTGCTAAATTCGATGATTTTTCGTACGAAACAAAATGCAAGAAAACTTGCTTAAAATGCAATATTATGCGAAATTCTGAGCTTTGAAGGCCAAATCACATATCGTGATACTACATGAAATAAAATCGAAATATTGGTAAAAATGAATATATTTACGAAGTATCAAACTACATGAAAAACGTGAAATAAGTCAATATTTAACCATATTTGAGGATTTTAACTTCAAATCATAGAGCGAGGTTTCGTATTATTTAGATCCAAGAAAAGACATATGACAATGTTGTGTCCAATACAAATGATAAAAATCAATGTGTTTTCATTAGAATTAACTAAAATGTTCCTGATTTTCAGTTTATATTACCAAGGGAAGATGTACACGTAAAACCGCTCTAATCCGGCTGAAACGTCGATATATGCAATAAAAACCGAACTTCTCCCCTTTTCAATATCTTACTCAGTATTTTAAAGAGAAACAAATAGATGATTGAAAATGAAGTATTTAAGGTTATTATCTAATCAATTATTGGTTTGCATCATTTTTATCGTATATATATGAATTAATACCCATAGACTGAAAATCCACAAAAACGTGGAAAACGGCAAAATATTGCCTAATTCGATGATATTTTGTTTAAGTCACATAAAGGAAAAGGGGATGATAAACGTCAAAATATTGCTAAATTCGATGATTTTTCGTACGAAACAAAATGCAAGAAAACTTGCTTAAAATGCAATATTATGCGAAATTCTGAGATTTGAAGGCCAAATCACATATCGTGATACTACATGAAATAGTATCGAAATATTGGTAAAAATGAATATATTTATGTAATATCAAACTACATGAAAAACGTGAAAAAAGTCACTATTTAACCATATTTGAAGATTTTAACTTCAAATCATAGAGCGAGGTTTCGTATTATTTAGATCCATGAAAAGACAAATGGCAATGTTGTTTCCAATACAAATGATAAAAATCAATGTGTTTTCATTAGAATTAACTAAAATGTTCCTGATTTTCAGTTTATATTACCGAGGGAAGATGTACACGTAAAACCGCTCTAATCCGGCTGAAACGTCGATATATGTAATAAAAACCGAACTTCTCCCCTTTTCAATATCTTACTCAGTATTTTAAAGAGAAACAAATAGATGATTGAAAATGAAGTATTTAAGGTTATTATCTAATCAATTATTGGTTTGCATCATTTTTATCGTATATATATGAATTAATACCCATCTTCTTGAGAGGTTATCTTGAGATGATTTCGGGGCTTTTTAGTGTCCCCGCGGCCCGGTCCTCGACCAGGCCTCCACCCCCAGGAAGCAGCCCGTGACAGCTGACTAACACCCAGGTACCTATTTTACTGCTAGGTAACAGGGGCATAGGGTGAAAGAAACTCTGCCTAATGTTTCTCGCCGGCGCCTGGGATCGAACCCAGGACCACAGGATCACAAGTCCAGCGTGCTGTCCGCTCGGCCGACCGGCTCCACTGACTGAAAATCCACAAAAACGTGGAAAACGGCAAAATATTGCCTAATTCGATGATATTTTGTTTAAGTCACATAAAGGAAAAGGGGATGATAAACGTCAAAATATTGCTAAATTCGATGATTTTTCGTACGAAACAAAATGCAAGAAAACTTGCTTAAAATGCAATATTATGCGAAATTCTGAGATTTGAAGGCCAAATCACATATCGTGATACTACATGAAATAGTATCGAAATATTGGTAAAAATGAATATATTTACGTAGTATCAAACTACATGAAAAACGTGAAAAAAGTCACCATTTAACCATATTTGAGGATTTTAACTTCAAATCATAGAGCGAGGTTTCGTATTATTTAGATCCAAGAAAAGACATGACAATGTTGTTTCCAATACAAATGATAAAAATCAATGTGTTTTCATTACAATTAACTAAAATGTTCCTGATTTTCCGTTTATATTACCGAGGGAAGATGTACACGTAAAACCGCACTAATCGGGCTGAAACGTCGATATATGCAATAAAAACCGAACTTCTCCCCTTTACAATATTTTACTCAGTATTTTAACGAGAAACAAATAGATGATTGAAAATGAAGTATTTAAGGTTATTATCTAATCAATTATGTGTTTGCATAATTTTTATCGTATATATATGAATTAATACCCATATACTGAAAATTCACAAAAACGTGGAAAACGGCAAAATATTGCCTAATTCGATGATATTTTGTTTAAGTCACATAAAGGAAAAGGGGATGATAAACGTCAAAATATTGCTAAATTCGATGATTTTTCGTACGAAACAAAATGCAAGAAAACTTGCTTAAAATGCAATATTATTCGAAATTCTGAGATTTGAAGGCCAAATCACATATCGTGATACTACATGAAATAGTATCGAAATATTGGTAAAAATGAATATATTTACGTAATATCAAACTACATGAAAAACGTGAAAAAAGTCAATATATAACCATATATGAGGATTTTAACTTCAAATCATAGAGCGAGGTTTCGTATTATTTAGATCTAAGAAAAGACATATGACAATGTTGTTTCCAATACAAATGATAAAAATCAATGTGTTTTCATTACAATTAACTAAAATGTTCCTGATTTTCCGTTTATATTACCGAGGGAAGATGTACACGTCAAACCGCTCTAATCCTGCTGAAACGTCGATATATGCAATAAAAACAGAACTTCTCCCCTTTTCAATATCTTACTCAGTATTTTAACGAGAAACAAATAGTTGATTGAAAATGAAGTATTTAAGGTTATTATCTAATCAATTATGTGTTTGCATCATTTTTATCGTATATATAATGAATTAATACCTATAGACTGAAAATTCACAAAAACGTGGAAAAACGGCAAAATATTGCCTAATTCGATGATATTTTGTTTAAATCAAATAAAGGAAAAGGGGATGATAAACGTCAAAATATTGCTAAATTCGATGATTTTTCGTACGAAACAAAATGCAAGAAAACTTGCTTAAAATGCAATATTATGCGAAATTCTGAGCTTTGAAGGCCAAATCACATATCGTGATACTACATGAAATAAAATCGAAATATTGGTAAAAATGAATATATTTACGAAGTATCAAACTACATGAAAAACGTGAAATAAGTCAATATTTAACCATATTTGAGGATTTTAACTTCAAATCATAGAGCGAGGTTTCGTATTATTTAGATCCAAGAAAAGACATATGACAATGTTGTGTCCAATACAAATGATAAAAATCAATGTGTTTTCATTAGAATTAACTAAAATGTTCCTGATTTTCCGTTTATATTACCGAGGGAAGATGTACACGTAAAACCGCACTAATCGGGCTGAAACGTCGATATATGCAATAAAAACCGAACTTCTCACCTTTACAATATCTTACTCAGTATTTTAACGAGAAACAAATAGATAATTGAAAATGAAGTATTTAAGGTTATTATCTAATCAATTATGTGTTTGCATAATTTTTATCGTATATATATGAATTAATACCCATATACTGAAAATTCACAAAAACGTGGAAAACGGCAAAATATTGCCTAATTCGATGATATTTTGTTTAAGTCACATAAAGGAAAAGGGGATGATAAACGTCAAAATATTGCTAAATTCGATGATTTTTCGTGCGAAACAAAATGCAAGAAAACTTGCTTAAAATGCAATATTATGCGAAATTCTGAGATTTGAAGGCCAAATCACATATCGTGATACTACATGAAATAGTATCGAAATATTGGTAAAAATGAATATATTTACGTAATATAAAAACATGAAAAACATGAAAAACGTGAAAAAAGTCAATATATAACCATATTTGAGGATTTTAACTTCAAATCATAGAGCGAGGTTTCGTATTATTTAGATCTAAAAAAAAGACATATGACAATGTTGTTTCCAATACAAATGATAAAAATCAATGTGTTTTCATTAGAATTAACTAAAATGTTCCTGATTTTCCGTTTATATTACCGAGGGAAGATGTACACGTAAAACCGCTCTAATCCGGCTGAAACGTCGATATATGCAATAAAAACAGAACTTCTCCCCTTTTCAATATCTTACTCAGTATTTTAACGAGAAACAAATAGTTGATTGAAAATGAAGTATTTAAGGTTAT
The DNA here is from genome assembly GCF_040958095.1 of Procambarus clarkii. NCBI lineage: Eukaryota > Metazoa > Arthropoda > Malacostraca > Decapoda > Cambaridae > Procambarus > Procambarus clarkii. The sequence goes on from NW_027189134.1 coordinate 4,269,991, forward strand.
TATCTAATCAATTATGTGTTTGCATCATTTTTATCGTATATATAATGAATTAATACCTATAGACTGAAAATTCACAAAAACGTGGAAAAACGGCAAAATATTGCGTAATTCGATGATATTTTGTTTAAATCAAATAAAGGAAAAGGGGATGATAAACGTCAAAATATTGCTAAATTCGATGATTTTTCGTACGAAATAAAATGCAAGAAAACTTGCTTAAAATGCAATATTATGCGAAATTCTGAGATTTGAAGGCCAAATCACATATCGTGATACTACATGAAATAGAATCGAAATATTGGTAAAAATGAATATATTTACGTAGTATCAAACTACATGAAAAACGTGAAAAAAGTCACCATTTAACCATATTTGAGGATTTTAACTTCAAATCATAGAGCGAGGTTTCGTATTATTTAGATCCAAGAAAAGACATATGACAATGTTGTTTCCAATACAAATGATAAAAATCAATGTGTTTTCATTACAATTAACTAAAATGTTCCTGATTTTCCGTTTATATTACCGAGGGAAGATGTACACGTAAAACCGCACTAATCGGGCTGAAACGTCGATATATGCAATAAAAACCGAACTTCTCCCCTTTACAATATCTTACTCAGTATTTTAACGAGAAACAAATAGATGATTGAAAATGAAGTATTTAAGGTTATTATCTAATCAATTATGTGTTTGCATTATTTTTATCGTATATATATGAATTAATACCCATATACTGAAAATTCACAAAAACGTGGAAAACGGCAAAATATTGCCTAATTCGATGATATTTTGTTTAAGTCACATAAAGGAAAAGGGGATGATAAACGTCAAAATATTGCTAAATTCGATGATTTTTCGTACGAAACAAAATGCAAGAAAACTTGCTTAAAATGCAATATTATGCGAAATTCTGAGATTTGAAGGCCAAATCACATATCGTGATACTACATGAAATAGTATCGAAATATTGGTAAAAATGAATATATTTACGTAATATCAAACTACATGAAAAACGTGAAAAAAGTCAATATATAACCATATTTGAGGATTTTAACTTCAAATCATAGAGCGAGGTTTCGTATTATTTAGATCTAAGAAAAGACATATGACAATGTTGTTTCCAATACAAATGATAAAAATCAATGTGTTTTCATTACAATTAACTAAAATGTTCCTGATTTTCCGTTTATATTACCGAGGGAAGATGTACACGTAAAACCGCTCTAATCCGGCTGAAACGTCGATATATGCAATAAAAACAGAACTTCTCCCCTTTTCAATATCTTACTCAGTATTTTAACGAGAAACAAATAGTTGATTGAAAATGAAGTATTTAAGGTTATTATCTAATCAATTATGTGTTTGCATCATTTTTATCGTATATATAATGAATTAATACCTATAGACTGAAAATTCACAAAAACGTGGAAAAACGGCAAAATATTGCGTAATTCGGTGATATTTTGTTTAAATAAAATAAAGGAAAAGGGGATGATAAACGTCAAAATATTGCTAAATTCGATGATTTTTCGTACGAAACAAAATGCAAGAAAACTTGCTTAAAATGCAATATTATGCGAAATTCTGAGCTTTGAAGGCCAAATCACATATCGTGATACTACATGAAATAAAATCGAAATATTGGTAAAAATGAATATATTTACGAAGTATCAAACTACATGAAAAACGTGAAATAAGTCAATATTTAACCATATTTGAGGATTTTAACTTCAAATCATAGAGCGAGGTTTCGTATTATTTAGATCCAAGAAAAGACATATGACAATGTTGTGTCCAATACAAATGATAAAAATCAATGTGTTTTCATTAGAATTAACTAAAATGTTCCTGATTTTCAGTTTATATTACCAAGGGAAGATGTACACGTAAAACCGCTCTAATCCGGCTGAAACGTCGATATATGCAATAAAAACCGAACTTCTCCCCTTTTCAATATCTTACTCAGTATTTTAAAGAGAAACAAATAGATGATTGAAAATGAAGTATTTAAGGTTATTATCTAATCAATTATTGGTTTGCATCATTTTTATCGTATATATATGAATTAATACCCATAGACTGAAAATCCACAAAAACGTGGAAAACGGCAAAATATTGCCTAATTCGATGATATTTTGTTTAAGTCACATAAAGGAAAAGGGGATGATAAACGTCAAAATATTGCTAAATTCGATGATTTTTCGTACGAAACAAAATGCAAGAAAACTTGCTTAAAATGCAATATTATGCGAAATTCTGAGATTTGAAGGCCAAATCACATATCGTGATACTACATGAAATAGTATCGAAATATTGGTAAAAATGAATATATTTATGTAATATCAAACTACATGAAAAACGTGAAAAAAGTCACTATTTAACCATATTTGAAGATTTTAACTTCAAATCATAGAGCGAGGTTTCGTATTATTTAGATCCATGAAAAGACAAATGGCAATATTGTTTCCAATACAAATGATAAAAATCAATGTGTTTTCATTACAATTAACGAAAATGTTCCTGATTTTCCGTTTATATTACCGAGGGAAGATGTACACGTAAAACCGCTCTAATCGGGCTGAAACGTCGATATATGCAATAAAAACCGAACTTCTCCCCTTTACAATATCTTACTCAGTATTTTAACGAGAAACAAATAGTTGATTGAAAATGAAGTATTTAAGGTTATTATCTAATCAATTATGTGTTTGCATCATTTTTATCGTATATATAATGAATTAATACCTATAGACTGAAAATTCACAAAAACGTGGAAAAACGGCAAAATATTGCGTAATTCGATGATATTTTGTTTAAATCAAATAAAGGAAAAGGGGATGATAAACGTCAAAATATTGCTAAATTCGATGATTTTTCGTACGAAATAAAATGCAAGAAAACTTGCTTAAAATGCAATATTATGCGAAATTCTGAGATTTGAAGGCCAAATCACATATCGTGATACTACATGAAATAGAATCGAAATATTGGTAAAAATGAATATATTTACGTAGTATCAAACTACATGAAAAACGTGAAAAAAGTCACCATTTAACCATATTTGAGGATTTTAACTTCAAATCATAGAGCGAGGTTTCGTATTATTTAGATCCAAGAAAAGACATATGACAATGTTGTTTCCAATACAAATGATAAAAATCAATGTGTTTTCATTACAATTAACTAAAATGTTCCTGATTTTCCGTTTATATTACCGAGGGAAGATGTACACGTAAAACCGCACTAATCGGGCTGAAACGTCGATATATGCAATAAAAACCGAACTTCTCACCTTTACAATATCTTACTCAGTATTTTAACGAGAAACAAATAGATAATTGAAAATGAAGTATTTAAGGTTATTATCTAATCAATTATGTGTTTGCATAATTTTTATCGTATATATATGAATTAATACCCATATACTGAAAATTCACAAAAACGTGGAAAACGGCAAAATATTGCCTAATTCGATGATATTTTGTTTAAGTCACATAAAGGAAAAGGGGATGATAAACGTCAAAATATTGCTAAATTCGATGATTTTTCGTACGAAACAAAATGCAAGAAAACTTGCTTAAAATGCAATATTATGCGAAATTCTGAGATTTGAAGGCCAAATCACATATCGTGATACTACATGAAATAGTATCGAAATATTGGTAAAAATGAATATATTTACGTAATATAAAAACATGAAAAACATGAAAAACGTGAAAAAAGTCAATATATAACCATATTTGAGGATTTTAACTTCAAATCATAGAGCGAGGTTTCGTATTATTTAGATCTAAAAAAAAGACATATGACAATGTTGTTTCCAATACAAATGATAAAAATCAATGTGTTTTCATTAGAATTAACTAAAATGTTCCTGATTTTCCGTTTATATTACCGAGGGAAGATGTACACGTAAAACCGCTCTAATCCGGCTGAAACGTCGATATATGCAATAAAAACAGAACTTCTCCCCTTTTCAATATCTTACTCAGTATTTTAACGAGAAACAAATAGTTGATTGAAAATGAAGTATTTAAGGTTATTATCTAATCAATTATGTGTTTGCATCATTTTTATCGTATATATAATGAATTAATACCTATAGACTGAAAATTCACAAAAACGTGGAAAAACGGCAAAATATTGCGTAATTCGATGATATTTTGTTTAAATCAAATAAAGGAAAAGGGGATGATAAACGTCAAAATATTGCTAAATTCGATGATTTTTCGTACGAAATAAAATGCAAGAAAACTTGCTTAAAATGCAATATTATGCGAAATTCTGAGATTTGAAGGCCAAATCACATATCGTGATACTACATGAAATAGAATCGAAATATTGGTAAAAATGAATATATTTACGTAGTATCAAACTACATGAAAAACGTGAAAAAAGTCACCATTTAACCATATTTGAGGATTTTAACTTCAAATCATAGAGCGAGGTTTCGTATTATTTAGATCCAAGAAAAGACATATGACAATGTTGTTTCCAATACAAATGATAAAAATCAATGTGTTTTCATTACAATTAACTAAAATGTTCCTGATTTTCCGTTTATATTACCGAGGGAAGATGTACACGTAAAACCGCACTAATCGGGCTGAAACGTCGATATATGCAATAAAAACCGAACTTCTCCCCTTTACAATATCTTACTCAGTATTTTAACGAGAAACAAATAGATGATTGAAAATGAAGTATTTAAGGTTATTATCTAATCAATTATGTATTTGCATTATTTTTATCGTATATATATGAATTAATACCCATATACTGAAAATTCACAAAAACGTGGAAAACGGCAAAATATTGCCTAATTCGATGATATTTTGTTTAAGTCACATAAAGGAAAAGGGGATGATAAACGTCAAAATATTGCTAAATTCGATGATTTTTCGTACGAAACAAAATGCAAGAAAACTTGCTTAAAATGCAATATTATGCGAAATTCTGAGATTTGAAGGCCAAATCACATATCGTGATACTACATGAAATAGTATCGAAATATTGGTAAAATGAATATATTTACGTAATATCAAACTACATGAAAAACGTGAAAAAAGTCAATATATAACCATATTTGAGGATTTTAACTTCAAATCATAGAGCGAGGTTTCGTATTATTTAGATCTAAGAAAAGACATATGACAATGTTGTTTCCAATACAAATGATAAAAATCAATGTGTTTTCATTACAATTAACTAAAATGTTCCTGATTTTCCGTTTATATTACCGAGGGAAGATGTACACGTAAAACCGCTCTAATCCGGCTGAAACGTCGATATATGCAATAAAAACAGAACTTCTCCCCTTTTCAATATCTTACTCAGTATTTTAACGAGAAACAAATAGTTGATTGAAAATGAAGTATTTAAGGTTATTATCTAATCAATTATGTGTTTGCATCATTTTTATCGTATATATAATGAATTAATACCTATAGACTGAAAATTCACAAAAACGTGGAAAAACGGCAAAATATTGCGTAATTCGATGATATTTTGTTTAAATCAAATAAAGGAAAAGGGGATGATAAACGTCAAAATATTGCTAAATTCGATGATTTTTCGTACGAAATAAAATGCAAGAAAACTTGCTTAAAATGCAATATTATGCGAAATTCTGAGATTTGAAGGCCAAATCACATATCGTGATACTATATGAAATAGAATCGAAATATTGGTAAAAATGAATATATTTACGTAGTATCAAACTACATGAAAAACGTGAAAAAAGTCACCATTTAACCATATTTGAGGATTTTAACTTCAAATCATAGAGCGAGGTTTCGTATTATTTAGATCCAAGAAAAGACATATGACAATGTTGTGTCCAATACAAATGATAAAAATCAATGTGTTTTCATTAGAATTAACTAAAATGTTCCTGATTTTCAGTTTATATTACCAAGGGAAGATGTACACGTAAAACCGCTCTAATCCGGCTGAAACGTCGATATATGCAATAAAAACCGAACTTCTCCCCTTTTCAATATCTTACTCAGTATTTTAACGAGAAACAAATAGATGATTGAAAATGAAGTATTTAAGGTTATTATCTAATCAATTATGTGTTTGCATAATTTTTATCGTATATATATGAATTAATACCCATAGACTGAAAATCCACAAAAACGTGGAAAACGGCAAAATATTGCCTAATTCGATGATATTTTGTTTAAGTCACATAAAGGAAAAAGGGATGATAAACGTCAAAATATTGCTAAATTCGATGATTTTTCGTACGAAACAAAATGCAAGAAAACTTGCTTAAAATGCAATATTATGCGAAATTCTGAGATTTGAAGGCCAAATCACATATCGTGATACTACATGAAATAGAATCGAAATATTGGTAAAAATGAATATATTTACGTAGTATCAAACTACATGAAAAACGTGAAAAAAGTCACCATTTAACCATATTTGAGGATTTTAACTTCAAATCATAGAGCGAGGTTTCGTATTATTTAGATCCAAGAAAAGACATATGACAATGTTGTTTCCAATACAAATGATAAAAATCAATGTGTTTTCATTACAATTAACTAAAATGTTCCTGATTTTCCGTTTATATTACCGAGGGAAGATGTACACGTAAAACCGCACTAATCGGGCTGAAACGTCGATATATGCAATAAAAACCGAACTTCTCACCTTTACAATATCTTACTCAGTATTTTAACGAGAAACAAATAGATAATTGAAAATGAAGTATTTAAGGTTATTATCTAATCAATTATGTGTTTGCATAATTTTTATCGTATATATATGAATTAATACCCATATACTGAAAATTCACAAAAACGTGGAAAACGGCAAAATATTGCCTAATTCGATGATATTTTGTTTAAGTCACATAAAGGAAAAGGGGATGATAAACGTCAAAATATTGCTAAATTCGATGATTTTTCGTACGAAACAAAATGCAAGAAAACTTGCTTAAAATGCAATATTATGCGAAATTCTGAGATTTGAAGGCCAAATCACATATCGTGATACTACATGAAATAGTATCGAAATATTGGTAAAAATGAATATATTTACGTAATATAAAAACATGAAAAACATGAAAAACGTGAAAAAAGTCAATATATAACCATATTTGAGGATTTTAACTTCAAATCATAGAGCGAGGTTTCGTATTATTTAGATCTAAAAAAAAGACATATGACAATGTTGTTTCCAATACAAATGATAAAAATCAATGTGTTTTCATTAGAATTAACTAAAATGTTCCTGATTTTCCGTTTATATTACCGAGGGAAGATGTACACGTAAAACCGCTCTAATCCGGCTGAAACGTCGATATATGCAATAAAAACAGAACTTCTCCCCTTTTCAATATCTTACTCAGTATTTTAACGAGAAACAAATAGTTGATTGAAAATGAAGTATTTAAGGTTATTATCTAATCAATTATGTGTTTGCATCATTTTTATCGTATATATAATGAATTAATACCTATAGACTGAAAATTCACAAAAACGTGGAAAAACGGCAAAATATTGCGTAATTCGATGATATTTTGTTTAAATCAAATAAAGGAAAAGGGGATGATAAACGTCAAAATATTGCTAAATTCGATGATTTTTCGTACGAAATAAAATGCAAGAAAACTTGCTTAAAATGCAATATTATGCGAAATTCTGAGATTTGAAGGCCAAATCACATATCGTGATACTACATGAAATAGAATCGAAATATTGGTAAAAATGAATATATTTACGTAGTATCAAACTACATGAAAAACGTGAAAAAAGTCACCATTTAACCATATTTGAGGATTTTAACTTCAAATCATAGAGCGAGGTTTCGTATTATTTAGATCCAAGAAAAGACATATGACAATGTTGTTTCCAATACAAATGATAAAAATCAATGTGTTTTCATTACAATTAACTAAAATGTTCCTGATTTTCCGTTTATATTACCGAGGGAAGATGTACACGTAAAACCGCACTAATCGGGCTGAAACGTCGATATATGCAATAAAAACCGAACTTCTCCCCTTTACAATATCTTACTCAGTATTTTAACGAGAAACAAATAGATGATTGAAAATGAAGTATTTAAGGTTATTATCTAATCAATTATGTATTTGCATTATTTTTATCGTATATATATGAATTAATACCCATATACTGAAAATTCACAAAAACGTGGAAAACGGCAAAATATTGCCTAATTCGATGATATTTTGTTTAAGTCACATAAAGGAAAAGGGGATGATAAACGTCAAAATATTGCTAAATTCGATGATTTTTCGTACGAAACAAAATGCAAGAAAACTTGCTTAAAATGCAATATTATGCGAAATTCTGAGATTTGAAGGCCAAATCACATATCGTGATACTACATGAAATAGTATCGAAATATTGGTAAAATGAATATATTTACGTAATATCAAACTACATGAAAAACGTGAAAAAAGTCAATATATAACCATATTTGAGGATTTTAACTTCAAATCATAGAGCGAGGTTTCGTATTATTTAGATCTAAGAAAAGACATATGACAATGTTGTTTCCAATACAAATGATAAAAATCAATGTGTTTTCATTACAATTAACTAAAATGTTCCTGATTTTCCGTTTATATTACCGAGGGAAGATGTACACGTAAAACCGCTCTAATCCGGCTGAAACGTCGATATATGCAATAAAAACAGAACTTCTCCCCTTTTCAATATCTTACTCAGTATTTTAACGAGAAACAAATAGTTGATTGAAAATGAAGTATTTAAGGTTATTATCTAATCAATTATGTGTTTGCATCATTTTTATCGTATATATAATGAATTAATACCTATAGACTGAAAATTCACAAAAACGTGGAAAAACGGCAAAATATTGCGTAATTCGATGATATTTTGTTTAAATCAAATAAAGGAAAAGGGGATGATAAACGTCAAAATATTGCTAAATTCGATGATTTTTCGTACGAAATAAAATGCAAGAAAACTTGCTTAAAATGCAATATTATGCGAAATTCTGAGATTTGAAGGCCAAATCACATATCGTGATACTATATGAAATAGAATCGAAATATTGGTAAAAATGAATATATTTACGTAGTATCAAACTACATGAAAAACGTGAAAAAAGTCACCATTTAACCATATTTGAGGATTTTAACTTCAAATCATAGAGCGAGGTTTCGTATTATTTAGATCCAAGAAAAGACATATGACAATGTTGTGTCCAATACAAATGATAAAAATCAATGTGTTTTCATTAGAATTAACTAAAATGTTCCTGATTTTCAGTTTATATTACCAAGGGAAGATGTACACGTAAAACCGCTCTAATCCGGCTGAAACGTCGATATATGCAATAAAAACCGAACTTCTCCCCTTTTCAATATCTTACTCAGTATTTTAACGAGAAACAAATAGATGATTGAAAATGAAGTATTTAAGGTTATTATCTAATCAATTATGTGTTTGCATAATTTTTATCGTATATATATGAATTAATACCCATAGACTGAAAATCCACAAAAACGTGGAAAACGGCAAAATATTGCCTAATTCGATGATATTTTGTTTAAGTCACATAAAGGAAAAAGGGATGATAAACGTCAAAATATTGCTAAATTCGATGATTTTTCGTACGAAACAAAATGCAAGAAAACTTGCTTAAAATGCAATATTATGCGAAATTCTGAGATTTGAAGGCCAAATCACATATCGTGATACTACATGAAATAGTATCGAAATATTGGTAAAAATAAATATATTTATGTAATATCAAACTACATGAAAAACGTGAAAAAAGTCACTATTTAACCATATTTGAAGATTTTAACTTCAAATCATAGAGCGAGGTTTCGTATTATTTAGATCCATGAAAAGACAAATGGCAATGTTGTTTCCAATACAAATGATAAAAATCAATGTGTTTTCATTACAATTAACGAAAATGTTCCTGATTTTCCGTTTATATTACCGAGGGAAGATGTACACGTAAAACCGCTCTAATCGGGCTGAAACGTCGATATATGCAATAAAAACCGAACTTCTCCCCTTTACAATATCTTACTCAGTATTTTAACGAGAAACAAATAGTTGATTGAAAATGAAGTATTTAAGGTTATTATCTAATCAATTATGTGTTTGCATCATTTTTATCGTATATATAATGAATTAATACCTATAGACTGAAAATTCACAAAAACGTGGAAAAACGGCAAAATATTGCGTAATTCGATTATATTTTGTTTAAATCAAATAAAGGAAAAGGGGATGATAAACGTCAAAATATTGCTAAATTCGATGATTTTTCGTACGAAATAAAATGCAAGAAAACTTGCTTAAAATGCAATATTATGCGAAATTCTGAGATTTGAAGGCCAAATCACATATCGTGATACTACATGAAATAGAATCGAAATATTGGTAAAAATGAATATATTTACGTAGTATCAAACTACATGAAAAACGTGAAAAAAGTCACCATTTAACCATATTTGAGGATTTTAACTTCAAATCATAGAGCGAGGTTTCGTATTATTTAGATCCAAGAAAAGACATATGACAATGTTGTTTCCAATACAAATGATAAAAATCAATGTGTTTTCATTACAATTAACTAAAATGTTCCTGATTTTCCGTTTATATTACCGAGGGAAGATGTACACGTAAAACCGCACTAATCGGGCTGAAACGTCGATATATGCAATAAAAACCAAACTTCTCACCTTTACAATATCTTACTCAGTATTTTAACGAGAAACAAATAGATAATTGAAAATGAAGTATTTAAGGTTATTATCTAATCAATTATGTGTTTGCATAATTTTTATCGTATATATATGAATTAATACCCATATACTGAAAATTCACAAAAACGTGGAAAACGGCAAAATATTGCCTAATTCGATGATATTTTGTTTAAGTCACATAAAGGAAAAGGGGATGATAAACGTCAAAATATTGCTAAATTCGATGATTTTTCGTACGAAACAAAATGCAAGAAAACTTGCTTAAAATGCAATATTATGCGAAATTCTGAGATTTGAAGGCCAAATCACATATCGTGATACTACATGAAATAGTATCGAAATATTGGTAAAAATGAATATATTTACGTAATATAAAAACATGAAAAACATGAAAAACGTGAAAAAAGTCAATATATAACCATATTTGAGGATTTTAACTTCAAATCATAGAGCGAGGTTTCGTATTATTTAGATCTAAAAAAAAGACATATGACAATGTTGTTTCCAATACAAATGATAAAAATCAATGTGTTTTCATTAGAATTAACTAAAATGTTCCTGATTTTCCGTTTATATTACCGAGGGAAGATGTACACGTAAAACCGCTCTAATCCGGCTGAAACGTCGATATATGCAATAAAAACAGAACTTCTCCCCTTTTCAATATCTTACTCAGTATTTTAACGAGAAACAAATAGTTGATTGAAAATGAAGTATTTAAGGTTATTATCTAATCAATTATGTGTTTGCATCATTTTTATCGTATATATAATGAATTAATACCTATAGACTGAAAATTCACAAAAACGTGGAAAAACGGCAAAATATTGCGTAATTCGATGATATTTTGTTTAAATCAAATAAAGGAAAAGGGGATGATAAACGTCAAAATATTGCTAAATTCGATGATTTTTCGTACGAAATAAAATGCAAGAAAACTTGCTTAAAATGCAATATTATGCGAAATTCTGAGATTTGAAGGCCAAATCACATATCGTGATACTACATGAAATAGAATCGAAATATTGGTAAAAATGAATATATTTACGTAGTATCAAACTACATGAAAAACGTGAAAAAAGTCACCATTTAACCATATTTGAGGATTTTAACTTCAAATCATAGAGCGAGGTTTCGTATTATTTAGATCCAAGAAAAGACATATGACAATGTTGTTTCCAATACAAATGATAAAAATCAATGTGTTTTCATTACAATTAACTAAAATGTTCCTGATTTTCCGTTTATATTACCGAGGGAAGATGTACACGTAAAACCGCACTAATCGGGCTGAAACGTCGATATATGCAATAAAAACCGAACTTCTCCCCTTTACAATATCTTACTCAGTATTTTAACGAGAAACAAATAGATGATTGAAAATGAAGTATTTAAGGTTATTATCTAATCAATTATGTGTTTGCATTATTTTTATCGTATATATATGAATTAATACCCATATACTGAAAATTCACAAAAACGTGGAAAACGGCAAAATATTGCCTAATTCGATGATATTTTGTTTAAGTCACATAAAGGAAAAGGGGATGATAAACGTCAAAATATTGCTAAATTCGATGATTTTTCGTACGAAACAAAATGCAAGAAAACTTGCTTAAAATGCAATATTATGCGAAATTCTGAGATTTGAAGGCCAAATCACATATCGTGATACTACATGAAATAGTATCGAAATATTGGTAAAAATGAATATATTTACGTAATATCAAACTACATGAAAAACGTGAAAAAAGTCAATATATAACCATATTTGAGGATTTTAACTTCAAATCATAGAGCGAGGTTTCGTATTATTTAGATCTAAGAAAAGACATATGACAATGTTGTTTCCAATACAAATGATAAAAATCAATGTGTTTTCATTACAATTAACTAAAATGTTCCTGATTTTCCGTTTATATTACCGAGGGAAGATGTACACGTAAAACCGCTCTAATCCGGCTGAAACGTCGATATATGCAATAAAAACAGAACTTCTCCCCTTTTCAATATCTTACTCAGTATTTTAACGAGAAACAAATAGTTGATTGAAAATGAAGTATTTAAGGTTATTATCTAATCAATTATGTGTTTGCATCATTTTTATCGTATATATAATGAATTAATACCTATAGACTGAAAATTCACAAAAACGTGGAAAAACGGCAAAATATTGCGTAATTCGATGATATTTTGTTTAAATAAAATAAAGGAAAAGGGGATGATAAACGTCAAAATATTGCTAAATTCGATGATTTTTCGTACGAAACAAAATGCAAGAAAACTTGCTTAAAATGCAATATTATGCGAAATTCTGAGCTTTGAAGGCCAAATCACATATCGTGATACTACATGAAATAAAATCGAAATATTGGTAAAAATGAATATATTTACGAAGTATCAAACTACATGAAAAACGTGAAATAAGTCAATATTTAACCATATTTGAGGATTTTAACTTCAAATCATAGAGCGAGGTTTCGTATTATTTAGATCCAAGAAAAGACATATGAAAATGTTGTGTCCAATACAAATGATAAAAATCAATGTGTTTTCATTAGAATTAACTAAAATGTTCCTGATTTTCAGTTTATATTACCAAGGGAAGATGTACACGTAAAACCGCTCTAATCCGGCTGAAACGTCGATATATGCAATAAAAACCGAACTTCTCCCCTTTTCAATATCTTACTCAGTATTTTAAAGAGAAACAAATAGATGATTGAAAATGAAGTATTTAAGGTTATTATCTAATCAATTATTGGTTTGCATCATTTTTATCGTATATATATGAATTAATACCCATAGACTGAAAATCCACAAAAACGTGGAAAACGGCAAAATATTGCCTAATTCGTTGATATTTTGTTTAAGTCACATAAAGGAAAAGGGGATGATAAACGTCAAAATATTGCTAAATTCGATGATTTTTCGTACGAAACAAAATGCAAGAAAACTTGCTTAAAATGCAATATTATGCGAAATTCTGAGATTTGAAGGCCAAATCACATATCGTGATACTACATGAAATAGTATCGAAATATTGGTAAAAATGAATATATTTATGTAATATCAAACTACATGAAAAACGTGAAAAAAGTCACTATTTAACCATATTTGAAGATTTTAACTTCAAATCATAGAGCGAGGTTTCGTATTATTTAGATCCATGAAAAGACAAATGGCAATGTTATTTCCAATACAAATGATAAAAATCAATGTGTTTTCATTAGAATTAACTAAAATGTTCCTGATTTTCCGTTTATATTACCGAGGGAAGATGTACACGTAAAACCGCTCTAATCCGGCTGAAACGTCGATATATGCAATAAAAACAGAACTTCTCCCCTTTTCAATATCTTACTCAGTATTTTAACGAGAAACAAATAGTTGATTGAAAATGAAGTATTTAAGGTTATTATCTAATGAATTATGTGTTTGCATCATTTTTATCGTATATATAATGAATTAATACCTATAGACTGAAAATTCACAAAAACGTGGAAAAACGGCAAAATATTGCGTAATTCGATGATATTTTGTTTAAATCAAATAAAGGAAAAGGGGATGATAAACGTCAAAATATTGCTAAATTCGATGATTTTTCGTACGAAATAAAATGCAAGAAAACTTGCTTAAAATGCAATATTATGCGAAATTCTGAGATTTGAAGGCCAAATCACATATCGTGATACTATATGAAATAGAATCGAAATATTGGTAAAAATGAATATATTTACGTAGTATCAAACTACATGAAAAACGTGAAAAAAGTCACCATTTAACCATATTTGAGGATTTTAACTTCAAATCATAGAGCGAGGTTTCGTATTATTTAGATCCAAGAAAAGACATATGACAATGTTGTTTCCAATACAAATGATAAAAATCAATGTGTTTTCATTACAATTAACTAAAATGTTCCTGATTTTCCGTTTATATTACCGAGGGAAGATGTACACGTAAAACCGCACTAATCGGGCTGAAACGTCGATATATGCAATAAAACCGAACTTCTCCCCTTTACAATATCTTACTCAGTATTTTAACGAGAAACAAATAGATGATTGAAAATGAAGTATTTAAGGTTATTATCTAATCAATTATGTGTTTGCATAATTTTTATCGTATATATATGAATTAATACCCATATACTGAAAATTCACAAAAACGTGGAAAACGGCAAAATATTGCCTAATTCGATGATATTTTGTTTAAGTCACATAAAGGAAAAGGGGACGATAAACGTCAAAATATTGCTAAATTCGATGATTTTTCGTACGAAACAAAATGCAAGAAAACTTGCTTAAAATGCAATATTATGCGAAATTCTGAGATTTGAAGGCCAAATCATATATCGTGATACTACATGAAATAGTATCGAAATATTGGTAAAAATGAATATATTTACGTAATATCAAACTACATGAAAAACGTGAAAAAAGTCAATATATAACCATATTTGAGGATTTTAACTTCAAATCATAGAGCGAGGTTTCGTATTATTTAGATCTAAGATAAGACATATGACAATGTTGTTTCCAATACAAATGATAAAAATCAATGTGTTTTCATTACAATTAACTAAAATGTTCCTGATTTTCCGTTTATATTACCGAGGGAAGATGTACACGTAAAACCGCTCTAATCCGGCTGAAACGTCGATATATGCAATAAACAGAACTTCTCCCCTTTTCAATATCTTACTCAGTATTTTAACGAGAAACAAATAGTTGATTGAAAATGAAGTATTTAAGGTTATTATCTAATCAATTATGTGTTTGCATCATTTTTATCGTATATATAATGAATTAATACCTATAGACTGAAAATTCACAAAAACGTGGAAAAACGGCAAAATATTGCGCAATTCGATGATATTTTGTTTAAATAAAATAAAGGAAAAGGGGATGATAAACGTCAAAATATTGCTAAATTCGATGATTTTTCGTACGAAACAAAATGCAAGAAAACTTGCTTAAAATGCAATATTATGCGAAATTCTGAGCTTTGAAGGCCAAATCACATATCGTGATACTACATGAAATAAAATCGAAATATTGGTAAAAATGAATATATTTACGAAGTATCAAACTACATGAAAAACGTGAAATAAGTCAATATTTAACCATATTTGAGGATTTTAACTTCAAATCATAGAGCGAGGTTTCGTATTATTTAGATCCAAGAAAAGACATATGAAAATGTTGTGTCCAATACAAATGATAAAAATCAATGTGTTTTCATTAGAATTAACTAAAATGTTCCTGATTTTCAGTTTATATTACCAAGGGAAGATGTACACGTAAAACCGCTCTAATCCGGCTGAAACGTCGATATATGCAATAAAAACCGAACTTCTCCCCTTTTCAATATCTTACTCAGTATTTTAAAGAGAAACAAATAGATGATTGAAAATGAAGTATTTAAGGTTATTATCTAATCAATTATTGGTTTGCATCATTTTTATCGTATATATATGAATTAATACCCATAGACTGAAAATCCACAAAAACGTGGAAAACGGCAAAATATTGCCTAATTCGTTGATATTTTGTTTAAGTCACATAAAGGAAAAGGGGATGATAAACGTCAAAATATTGCTAAATTCGATGATTTTTCGTACGAAACAAAATGCAAGAAAACTTGCTTAAAATGCAATATTATGCGAAATTCTGAGATTTGAAGGCCAAATCACATATCGTGATACTACATGAAATAGTATCGAAATATTGGTAAAAATGAATATATTTATGTAATATCAAACTACATGAAAAACGTGAAAAAAGTCACTATTTAACCATATTTGAAGATTTTAACTTCAAATCATAGAGCGAGGTTTCGTATTATTTAGATCCATGAAAAGACAAATGGCAATGTTATTTCCAATACAAATGATAAAAATCAATGTGTTTTCATTAGAATTAACTAAAATGTTCCTGATTTTCCGTTTATATTACCGAGGGAAGATGTACACGTAAAACCGCTCTAATCCGGCTGAAACGTCGATATATGCAATAAAAACAGAACTTCTCCCCTTTTCAATATCTTACTCAGTATTTTAACGAGAAACAAATAGTTGATTGAAAATGAAGTATTTAAGGTTATTATCTAATCAATTATGTGTTTGCATCATTTTTATCGTATATATAATGAATTAATACCTATAGACTGAAAATTCACAAAAACGTGGAAAAACGGCAAAATATTGCGTAATTCGATGATATTTTGTTTAAATCAAATAAAGGAAAAGGGGATGATAAACGTCAAAATATTGCTAAATTCGATGATTTTTCGTACGAAATAAAATGCAAGAAAACTTGCTTAAAATGCAATATTATGCGAAATTCTGAGATTTGAAGGCCAAATCACATATCGTGATACTATATGAAATAGAATCGAAATATTGGTAAAAATGAATATATTTACGTAGTATCAAACTACATGAAAAACGTGAAAAAAGTCACCATTTAACCATATTTGAGGATTTTAACTTCAAATCATAGAGCGAGGTTTCGTATTATTTAGATCCAAGAAAAGACATATGACAATGTTGTTTCCAATACAAATGATAAAAATCAATGTGTTTTCATTACAATTAACTAAAATGTTCCTGATTTTCCGTTTATATTACCGAGGGAAGATGTACACGTAAAACCGCACTAATCGGGCTGAAACGTCGATATATGCAATAAAAACCGAACTTCTCCCCTTTACAATATCTTACTCAGTATTTTAACGAGAAACAAATAGATGATTGAAAATGAAGTATTTAAGGTTATTATCTAATCAATTATGTGTTTGCATAATTTTTATCGTATATATATGAATTAATACCCATATACTGAAAATTCACAAAAACGTGGAAAACGGCAAAATATTGCCTAATTCGATGATATTTTGTTTAAGTCACATAAAGGAAAAGGGGACGATAAACGTCAAAATATTGCTAAATTCGATGATTTTTCGTACGAAACAAAATGCAAGAAAACTTGCTTAAAATGCAATATTATGCGAAATTCTGAGATTTGAAGGCCAAATCACATATCGTGATACTATATGAAATAGTATCGAAATATTGGTAAAAATGAATATATTTATGTAATATCAAACTACATGAAAAACGTGAAAAAAGTCACTATTTAACCATATTTGAAGATTTTAACTTCAAATCATAGAGCGAGGTTTCGTATTATTTAGATCCATGAAAAGACAAATGGCAATGTTATTTCCAATACAAATGATAAAAATCAATGTGTTTTCATTAGAATTAACTAAAATGTTCCTGATTTTCCGTTTATATTACCGAGGGAAGATGTACACGTAAAACCGCTCTAATCCGGCTGAAACGTCGATATATGCAATAAAAACAGAACTTCTCCCCTTTTCAATATCTTACTCAGTATTTTAACGAGAAACAAATAGTTGATTGAAAATGAAGTATTTAAGGTTATTATCTAATCAATTATGTGTTTGCATCATTTTTATCGTATATATAATGAATTAATACCTATAGACTGAAAATTCACAAAAACGTGGAAAAACGGCAAAATATTGCGTAATTCGATGATATTTTGTTTAAATCAAATAAAGGAAAAGGGGATGATAAACGTCAAAATATTGCTAAATTCGATGATTTTTCGTACGAAACAAAATGCAAGAAAACTTGCTTAAAATGCAATATTATGCGAAATTCTGCGCTTTGAAGGCCAAATCACATATCGTGATACTACATGAAATAAAATCGAAATATTGGTAAAAATGAATATATTTACGAAGTATCAAACTACATGAAAAACGTGAAATAAGTCAATATTTAACCATATTTGAGGATTTTAACTTCAAATCAAAGAGCGAGGTTTCGTATTATTTAGATCCAAGAAAAGACATATGACAATGTTGTGTCCAATACAAATGATAAAAATCAATGTGTTTTCATTAGAATTAACTAAAATGTTCCTGATTTTCAGTTTATATTACCAAGGGAAGATGTACACGTAAAACCGCTCTAATCCGGCTGAAACGTCGATATATGCAATAAAAACCGAACTTCTCCCCTTTTCAATATCTTACTCAGTATTTTAAAGAGAAACAAATAGATGATTGAAAATGAAGTATTTAAGGTTATTATCTAATCAATTATTGGTTTGCATCATTTTTATCGTATATATATGAATTAATACCCATAGACTGAAAATCCACAAAAACGTGGAAAACGGCAAAATATTGCCTAATTCGATGATATTTTGTTTAAGTCACAAAAAGGAAAAGGGGATGATAAACGTCAAAATATTGCTAAATTCGATGATTTTTCGTACGAAACAAAATGCAAGAAAACTTGCTTAAAATGCAATATTATGCGAAATTCTGAGATTTGAAGGCCAAATCACATATCGTGATACTACATGAAATAGTATCGAAATATTGGTAAAAATGTTATTTACGTAATATCAAACTACATGAAAAACGTGAAAAAAGTCAATATATAACCATATTTGAGGATTTTAACTTCAAATCATAGAGCGAGGTTTCGTATTATTTAGATCTAAGATAAGACATATGACAATGTTGTTTCCAATACAAATGATAAAAATCAATGTGTTTTCATTACAATTAACTAAAATGTTCCTGATTTTCCGTTTATATTACCGAGGGAAGATGTACACGAAAAACCGCTCTAATCCGGCTGAAACG